>NW_020311998.1:116036-123448 GCF_003144115.1 Tilletiopsis washingtonensis | reverse complement strand
CAGCTGGCAGTCGAGGCGTGTGCTGCCGCAGCAATTGCGCGTTGGCTTGAGAGGCGCGCGGCGATCGCCCTCTCCACAGCGCCAGCTTGTGGCAGGCCATGCAACGTAAGGCAGTGCCGCTTGGGCACAGCGACCGCAAAAGCTGCACAAGCCATTCGATGGTGTGTTGTGTGGGGCTCTTGACTGCAAGCTGCGGCAGAGCTGCAGAGGAGCCAGCTCTCGCCAAGGCAGAGTCAAAGAGGTCTCAGAGCGAGGCTTTCAGCGCGTCGACTTCTCCTGGCTGAGAAGGAGCGAGGCCGCTGCATGCGCTTCTCCGCATCGCGCATGCTTCTCCGCATGGCGAGTCGGCGGGCGGAGCTTTGGCTTTGGCTCGAGCGCTGCAACGGCGAGACGCGCCGCGTCGCTGGCCGGCAAGGGCGGTGCGGAGAAGGCCGACGAGAGACAACAGCGGCGAGGTGCCGTGCCGTGCCGTGCCGTGCCGTGCCGTGCCGTGCCGTGCCTTGCCTAGCCTTGCCGTGCGTTCGGCGCCCGTGCAGCGGTACCCTCGTTGCTTGTCTGCGCTCTGGGGGAGCGGCGCATGAGCGGCACCGCTGCCTCATCCTTCGCCCTCGCAGCATTCCACCACCACCTTCATCACCACCACCACCACACACTCACCCCACCCGCCACTGCACACCCCGTCTCTTCACACACGTTTTGCGCGCGCCGCCATGCCGCCCAAAGCCAAAGACTCGCCGGCGCGCAAGCGTGTGCCCAAGGAGCCAAAGGAGCCAAAGGAGAAGGGCGCGGGCAAGGCGAAGAAAGACAGGGTTGAGGAGAAGGCTGCCAAGGAGGAAGAGGCAGGTGAGTGCTCTCGTCGAGCTCGGCGCTGCATTGGAGAGCCGAAGTGCCACTGCCGAGGCGTCTGCGTGGCTGTGAGACGCTCGAGGCGTGCGTAACAAGAGGGCGTCAGGGGCTGTTCCTTCGTGAGAGCATAGCTCTCCGGCCCGACGACGGCGTCAGGTACATAGCACCAGCTAGCAGCGCCGCCGCGACACCTCTCTCGCAGCAGCGTGAGGGTCTCGTCTTAGCCTCTGCACCTCTCTCTCTCTCTCTCTGCCATCTGCGCTGCGCTGGCGATGGCCTCCCTCTCTCCTCTCCCGGCACGCACCGGCGGGCGTTCCCGCAGCGGCACGCTGCGACCTCCTGTGCCTTCTCGCCGTGCGCCCGAGCCGCCTCTCAGCGCGCGCAGCTTCAGTGCCGGCACTCGCAGCGTCTCGCCCGCGTCTCCCTCTCCCGCTTCTTCCGCCAGTGGCTCCGCGCCTGCTTCGCCGCTGCCAGCGTCGTCCTACCGGCGACCTGCTTCTTCGCCTGCTTCGAGTGCTGCAGGAGTGCTGGGCTATCGCCGTCCGACGTCTGCCTCCTCTTCCTCTTCGCGCTTCGCCAGACTGCCTCCTTCGCCTTATCTCGATGCTCACTCTCATTCCCGCGCCGCCTCTCCCGACGCGCGCGCAACACCAGCGACGCCGCCTTCCAAGCGCCGCACCAGCGGCGCGTCCTCAGGCACAGCCAATGGCGCTCGCGGCACAGCGGAAGACTCGTCTTCGGAAACAGAAAACGAGGGCTTCGAGGACGCTCAGTCCGTCGACGTCTACGCCGACGAGGATTCGCACAGCGTAGGCGCACCCAGTTCAGCCACAAGTCACGCGAGCAACCTCTCCGAGCTGGGCGCCGGACCCCGTGCGCCGAGTGCCGCGGCGGCGGCGCAGCGCAAGAAGGAGAGGAGAGTGAGCCTGGCTGCCGAACTGGCGATGGCGGACACTTCGACGGAGATGGAGGAGAAGGAAAAGGAGGACAGGGAGAAGGCGGAGAGGGAAGAGGAGGAGCAAGTGAGGCAGGACATGGCCGATCTGGACCTCTCCAAATTACCGCCTCCTCCCTCGCACGACGACGCCGACGATGCCCACCCTGCTGCTGCGGCAGCGTCGGCAGCGTCGACGGAGTCAAGACCTGCACTGCCCGTGCGGACGGCCACTCTTTCGCCACTCGAAGGGCGCAAGTCTCTGTGGGAGCGTCTGCGCTCCGCCTCGGGCGACACGCCTTCCCCTGGCGGCAGTAGCTCGGCCTCTGGCGGCGGCGCCTCGCCAGCTGCCTCTCCCTCTCTTGCCTCTCCGAGCGGCGGCGGCGTGCCGGCCTCTCGTCCCGCCGCGCCCTCCAAGCGCCCTACCTTCGGTGCGCTGCCCTCGTTCTCCTCCCTTGCAGCCGCGGCAGCTGCCGGACTGGGAGCGCGGCGTGCGTCGGAGACCTCGACGCAGGAAGCCGTGGAGAGACAACGCCTGCCGCGCTTCGGCGTCAACGAGAGTCAGCTTGCGGAAGACGCGATGCGCTTCATTGATGCGCGAGATGTGCTGTACAACGAGAAGGATCCGGAGCGGATCAGGGAACTGGGCATGAGGCTGGAGAGTGGCTGGCGAGAGAAGGTGAGTCAGAAGAGCGAACAATGGAGGGGAGGGGGGCGGCTGAAGGAAGCTGGAGGGCAGAGCTTTGCATCTGCGGGGCTCTCTGCTGATTCACGTTCCTCGCACCAACAGCTGCAAGAAATCTCTCTGCTGCACTCCAAGCTCGAGGCGCTGCAGCACGCGCTCTCGGACGTCGAGGATGAAAACGCGACGTTGCGCACCTCCATCTCTGCGCTGTCGGAGCAAGTGGCCTCTCTCGAGTGCGCCTTCGACTCCTTCCAGCACGCCACGATCGAGCAGATGCGCCGCGAGCGCGAGCTGTGGAGCGAGGAGCGCCGCGAAGAGCTGGAGCGCGTCCTCTACGCCGCCGCGGCGGCGCGCCGCGAGGCCGAGGCGGCAAAGGCCGTCGTGGCGCAGCTGAGGCTCGTGCTGCTGGGAGCGGGCATGCGGGGCGATGTGGATATTGCGGGCATCGAAAGGGCGATTGAGGCCCTCTCGAAAGGCCTGCCTTCCGACGCTGACGAGCCAGCTTCCGCCACGCCCTCGGGAGCATCGGAGAACGACGAGGAGGCGCAGGAGAGGCGAATGGCCTCGGCGATGCTCTTTGACGTGCCGCTCTCTCCGGGCGCCGAGTCGAGGAGACAGTCGATGCTGTTCGACCAGCCGGTCAGCCTGGCCCATCTGCGCCTGCTCGGTCTGGCACCGCCGAGCGACGGCGCCACGCCCTCTTCGCCCTCCTCAAGCAGCACCGATCGCACCTCTCTCGCCTCTCTTCCCCCCACGCCCCTCTCCTCGACCCCCTCTCACGCCGCCCTCGAGACGCTGGCAAGGCGCAAGGAGGCGGCCGACGAGGCGTTGGCGCGCGCGCTGAGAGAGGAAAACGAGAGGCTGAGGACGCAGATGAAGGAGCGCGAACGCAGATTGGCCAGCGCGCAGAAGGAGGTCGAGACGCTCAAGGAGAGAGTGAGGGACACGGAGGCGGCCGTCGAGGGGCTCTTTGCGGCTGTATGAGGCGCCCTCGGAGAGGGATTGGGGGGGAGGGGGGGGGAGGGGGGCAGAGGAGAAAGCCAAATGTCACATGCTTCATGCCTCAACCCAGCTCAGTTGCCGTCGCGCGAGCCGACCGTCTTTTGAGCGCAAGCGTCTTGACCTTTGGCGTGCGCCTCCCGTGAATGACTGCTTGGAGCGCAGGTGCACGTTGGACGTCTGCTCACGAAGACGTTGCAGCTCCGGCACGGCCATGGCCATGATGCTGTTCTTGCATCTCCCCCTGGTGCGCGGGCGACAGGGTAGTTGGGCGGAAGCGGTGCCAGGTCTTGCCGCCGTATCTGCATAGGGAAGGCGTGCGAGATGCAGGTAACCCCCCCCCCCCCCCCGGCGGAGGGTTGCGCAGCACTTGACTCACCCAGATGCTGACGCCGGCAGCGGCAAGGGCGGCTACGGGCAGTGCTCCTCAGGCGCAGGCTGAAGAACAGCGGCGCCGCAAGTAGCGGGCGCTGACGACGGCGTCTCGAACACGTCAAGGTAGCGCTTGCTCTTTCCGGCGCTGCGCAGACGGCGCCACACCGAGCCGTCTCTGGCTCGGCGCGCACGACGACGAGCCACCAGAAGGGCGCAGCCATCAAGCCGGGCCGCGGGCAGCGCCGTCGTGTTGGCTATAGCGGCGGCGTCTGTAAGCATCAACGCGCAGATTGCGCACGCCGAGAAGAGCATCACGAAGCGCAAGCCCGGCGCCAAGCTGCACTGCCTCAAGGCCTCTGCTCGAACGCTCTCTTGCCAAGCACAACGACGCCGCCGCGGCAGAGGTGCAGGCGTGCATCGACCTGCGCCAGCAGCGCACTACAATCTGTCAGCGTGCAACAAAGCAGGCATAGAACGCCGAGGGCGGCTGCTGCCCGCCAGGTCCCCTGGTGCAGAGCGTGCCGCAGCATGCGGCGCAGGCGCAAGCCACGCAGATCCTCCAGAAGGCTCCAAAGCAGGGCGATGGGGCCGGGGGGCAAGAAGCGTGACGCACCTGGCGGTGGCGTTTGCTGCTGGCCGCCTTTGAAGGCGCCCACGTTGCGGTCATGTTGCGCTGCGGAATACAAGGACGCACGCCTTCAGTCAGGTACACCAAGTTCCCGGACCGTGCCGCAAGGGATCACGGTGCGCTCAACGGCCAGGCAGTGGTGCGCCAGCCGTGCCCTCAAGGGCAACACGCTTCTGTGCGTTGAGCGACACGCTCTGCAGCCAGGGAGGTCAGCAGGGCAGCTCTTCGTTGCGCATGACATCCTGCCCACGAGCCATTGAGGAACGCCGAGATGTGTAGCATCATGATGGTCTGAGGAATGGGTGGGTTCCGGCGCAGTTTGCGCTGTCGGCACTGCCCTTGCAGACACGAGTGCGGCGCATCGGCTCTTTGCAGGCGCTCCTCCACGCCGCGCCCGCCTGCGCCCCGCACTCGGCTCCTTCCAGCTGAGCCTCGCCGTCCCGAGCACGCTTGTCTCTTCGATGTTTGCATCTCGTCTCATTCCGGTTTTTCGCGCAGTGCGGGGCTGCAAGCATGCCTAGGCCCGCGCCTGTCGATGAAGCAGCGTAGCATCGTCGACTTCGAGCTCTGATGGGCTGGATCTAGTCGACGCGCACCGCCGTGTACATGCGCCGCACCGCAAAGAAGCTGGCTGCCCAGCCAATCGTGCCTGGCGGAGGAGGGTCGAACAGCAGGAGGGAAGAGGATGAGATGCGCTCAGGGAGGCGGAGGGGAGAAGACACACACGCACCAAAGAGCAGGAAGTTGAGCAGCGTCAGGAGGGAGAGATAGCCGAGGAAGAGAATCTTGGTCGAGAGGCCGGGCAACGAGAGACGCGTGGCCCAGTAGAAGAGCTGGGGGGGGGTGGGGGGGGGGGCGGGCGAAGACCAGTCAGTCCGACAGTCCCCCGCGAGCCCTCGACTCTCTCCAACTCACGCCGTAGGTGAAGAGCCAGAAGGAACTGCCGCCGCCCGTGAGGAAGGCGCGCCAGTGCCAGCGGTAGTCTTCGGCACAGAGGGCAAAGTAGGTGTAGAGGATGGTGACGGTGGCCGTGGTGAGGGCCGTGACGAGAAAGGTGAGGGCCAAGAAGCCAAATGCCACGTAGACTGGTGGCGTGCGCTTGTAGTCAGCGAAGAGAAGCGAGAAAGAGGGAGAGGGGGGAACTCACCGCGTGAGCCGAAGAGCGAATTCAGCATAAAGTACAGCTCCAGGAAGACGGCGGCAAAGGGCAGCACGCCGGCCATGAGCGCCGCCGGCAGCGGCTGCAGGTACCACTGCGCCGGCGGAATCTGGCGGGGAATGGCATTGACGCGCGTGGGCGCGCGATAGCCGCCGTGGCGGATGCCGAGGAACGCGCCCGCCAGCGTGAGGGGCAGCGAGATGAGGAACCAGAGCGCCACGAGCGCCAGGAGCGTGCCAAAGGGGATGGCGCCAGAGGAGGAGGAGACGAGCAGGAAGAAGTTGATCGCTCTTAGCGGTGAGGGTGAGGAGTGAGTAAGTTTCGAAGCCCAGGTTGGGGGGGGGGGGGCAACTTACAGAATGGAAGCGAAGACGACGGCCGGAAAGCACGTCGCCGTCAGAGCGACGCACTTCTTCCACTCCTCTCGGCCAAAGGAAATGTGCAGGCGCGTGGCAAAGTATCCGGCGAGCGACGCAAAGAGCGTCCACGCCACGACCATCGTCGTGCCCAGCGCGCCGCGGTTGGAGGGCGAGAGAAAGCCGAGGAGCGCAAAGAGCAGCGTCACGGACGCCATGCCGAGCAGCTGCGCGCCCGTGCCGACCATGACGCAGAGCAGCAGCGGCCGAGTGGGCGACCGGCAGACGTCGGCGTGGATCAACTTCCAGCCGTACTCTTCCTGTTTCGGCGCGCGCACGAGAGAGAGAGCGTCAGGGCTGGGGCCTGCAGGCCTTGAAAAGGCAAGATCATTGAGATCTCTCTCTTACCTGGACATCCTCATCCAGGTCAATCGCATTGTATCGGCTAATGTCGCGCTTGACGCTGCGCGTGAGGATCATCGCCACCTGTGTGTGGCGGGCAGAGGGGGGGGGGCAATCCTACGGTTTCAGCTTCTGCCCCCTCCAGCTTGCCACTGCCCCCATCGCCACGACGGGCAGGATGGCGGGCAGTGAGAGAGATGGAAACAACGCACCATGACGATGAGGAACACAACCACAATGACACTGTTGCATAGCGCAAAGAAGTGGATGCGCGGATCGACTGTTTGTTTTTCGTGGTGCGCAAGCACGCAAGAAACATGGCCACACGCGCTCTCAGCCGGGGCGGGCACGCGAAGCCGGCACGGCCCAGGGCGGAGACTCACAGACACGAAGATAGTTGTCCCAGCGCGTAGCCCAGGGCGTGGCGCTCTCCTTCCAGTACGTATTCATGCTGCGTTGTTTTTGGCGAGGCGGAGCGGGCGTCAACTCAAGTTCAGTCGGTGTTGGCGGTTGACTTTGTCCTCTTCTCTCTTCCGCGGCCGAGGCGCGAGAGAGAGAGGGAGACAGGGAGAGCAACACACAACTCACGTATAAGCGACCTTTCTCTCCCCTCCTCCTTCTGCGCCCGAGCCGGGGCCGAGAATCATCATTTTATCCGTCTTGCAATCGATGTCGCCGTTGCCCTTGAGCGAGTCGCGGCTCCACGGAAACACCGTGGCGCCGACGATGCGGTATTCCTTGTCGCTGCGCCGATGGTACTCGAGGTACACATCAAAGTGGTTGTGCAGTGCCGGCGAGGGCAGCGGCGCCATGTAGTCGTCGAACAGACGCCCTAGAGGGAAGCCGATTTGATAGTCTGTTTGCGCAGAAGGATGAACGAAGAATTCGCCATCTTAGCTGTACGCCAGAGTCGCGCAAGGGTAGGCGGAGGGAACGTACAAGTCTCATGTGTGCGATCCGCCACGCGCTTCGTAGCGACGGGCAGGCCGTCGACGAGCCAGTTGACGGCGTACTGCTGCTCGATGACG
>NW_020311998.1:111691-115226 GCF_003144115.1 Tilletiopsis washingtonensis | reverse complement strand
CCCCCCCCCCCCCCCCCCCTCGGCCCTTTGCCCCGACTCAAAGAGAGGGAGGGGGGGGGCTGAGGGAAACTCGCTTCTTCTTGCACTCCACGCCCGCCTTTGAGACGCGCCAGGCGCTTTGCCCCCATCTCGACTTGGCCGCCGCGCCTCTTCGAAGCCGCCCTGCTGCCCTCTCACATGCCTCACGTATAGCTTTCCCTCCCCCCCCCCGTCTCCCTTGTTCAGTCACTCACCTGAATCGGACTATCAAACAGTCTATCGCCCGCCAACACACTCCCCAATCCCTCTCCAATGGCGCTCGGTCCTCCTTCTGGGCGGCAGAACCCAAAGCGCTCGTCGTAGTAATTGTAGCTAGTGATGCCTTTTACGACGCTAGCCTGCGCGGCCGTGCCTTGTGCAGACGCAGGAGGCACGCCGGGAGAAGAGGCGAGCGGCGTGAGGGCATTGACGGTGAAGGAGACGACGTCGCCGGGCGAGAAGGAACGCGGCGCGGCGCCGGGCAGATACCAGGCTTGCACACTGCCGGCGAGCACAAGAAGTGCGATGAGCGCCCGCATAGTGCCGAAGTGTGCGATGGGAGGATGTGATGGTGGGCAAGGAAGGAGCGCCGCCCGCCGCCGCCATGCTCGCTGTGTCCGTGCGCGTTTCGCCCGACAGAGTCGAGTTCCTCTGTCTGCTGCGCGGCGCGCGCGCCTGATGCTCCTCAAAGCGGCTTGCGCGCGCCTCGCGTCTCTCCTTCTCACCACCACCCCCCACGCTTGGCCTCGCCATGTCCTCACTCTCCCACTTTCTCACCTCTCAATTCCTCCCTCTCTCCGCCTCGGAGGTCCAAGCCCACTACTCCTCCTTTTCCTCCTCGCGCCATTCCAATCCCGCCGCGTTCGACGCACACGTGGCGTGGTGGGCGCGCCTCGTCTGCCGCGCCGCACGCGCGGGCGTGCTCAACGGCAACGGCGGGCGACGACTGGTGTGGAACGTGCAGGAGGCGGAGGAGATGAGGTGGGAGGAAGAAAGTGTTGGTCGTCCAATGGGATTGGCAGAGGTGTTGGTGAGTTGCTGTAGCATCACACACACGCAAGGGCAAGAGAGAGCGAGAAAGAGAGAGAGAGAGAGAGAGAGAGAGAGACTAGGGTACGCTGGCATCTCTCTGTCAAGAGGTGGGGGGAGGGGGGGCGCGTAATGGTCTTGCCTACCCCCCCCCCCGCTCGTGTCTTTGCCAATCGTAGCGCCGCCCGAGCAACCACCCGGGGGGGGGGGGGGGCGCTTGCTACCAGCGCCCATCATGCTGAAGGGTTCCTTGCGGGCTGGGCCACAAAAAGACATGTGGGGCGCGGCGCCCAGCATGGCCTTGCAATGTTCTCATCCCCCTTCACATCCCGGGGAGATTGCCTCTCACCTTCGCTCACCCCTTCCCCCCCTCTTGCTGCCGCACAGCAATCCCTTCTCGCCTCTCACACACTGCTCCCTCTCCCGCTCTATCTCTCACGTCCTCTGCCTTCCTCTTCGCCCTCTTCTTCTTCCCCCTCTTCAAGCTCAAGTTCAAGTTCCGCATTGGCGAAGCTTTCCGCGCTGCCCGGCGCGCTCGCAAAGGGCTTTCTCTCGCTCGCATTCGGCCTCGAGTTGGCCTCTGGCGATGCGGCTTCGGCATCAAGGCAAAGGGTGAACAAGGGAGAGTTTCTGCTCGTCTCTGAGCTTCGCGTACGTATTTTCGCCCCCCCCCCCCCCCCCCCGCCCCCTCCTCTCTCTCTTTGCTCTTCATGCGCCTGTGCTCACGCCTTTGGCACTTTATTCCCAGGCATACGCCTCGCACGTCCTCGCGGCGCATCACGCACGCTGCACCTCTGCGCTCTCGACGCTGTACACGCGCTCGAGCTTCCAGGCTCTGCTTGCCGGCCTGCCCGGTGCGAATGCGCCTGCCGGTGCCGGCGGCGGCGAAGGCGAAGGCGGAGGTGTGCAGCTCGACGAGGCCGATCTGCAGCTCTTGCTGCTGCATCTCGAGCGCGATCTGGGCGTCGCAAGGGTCTCTAAGGACGTAAGTTGCTTTGCCTGCCCTCCCCTGCCCCCCCTGCCCCCCCTCCCCTCACCGCCCTTCTTCCTGCTGATGCGAGACAGAGAGAGGCACTAAGAGCTGACACAAGGAGAGATGACACACACGAAACACACACACAACAGGTGATCAAACTGCCACTGTCGCCCCACGCCAGCGTGCCGCGCATCGAGGCAAACGAGGCAGATGTGCTGTCGCTGCAGGAGACGCATCGCAGGCTCGTCGCCCAAGTCGCAGATCTCGAGGCTCGTATCGCCGCGTGCGTAATAGCTCTTGCTCGTTGGGGTCCCCCTTCTCCTCCCCCCCCTATTTGCCTGGCCCCCTTGCGCTGACTGACTCTCTCTCTCTCTCTCTCTCTCTCGCCTTCTGTTGCTCAGCAAGAAGCAAGCGGCGCTGGAGCATTCGCGCGCCGCGCGCAAGGCGCAGGCGCTGGCGGCGCTACGCGGCAAGAAGGAGCTCGAGAGCGTGCTGCAGCGGCGCCTGGGCGCCGAGGCGACGCTCGGCGGCGTCTTGTTGAAGATTGAACAGGCGGCTGGCGATGTTGAGGTATGTGTTTGTTGTGTTGCCCCCCCCCCCTCTCTCCATTCTCTTTCCTTTGCTACTCCCCTCCACTGCCAACTCGCGTGTGTCGTGTGTGTGTTGGGCTTTCACAAGATGCTGATTTTCCCCTCACCCGCCCCCTCTCTCCCACCCTCGGAGAACAGATCATGCGAGCCTACGCCCTCTCCTCCTCCACCTTACGGTCGCTGCTCGCCGCGCCCGAGCTGCAGCATGCGCACATTGAGCGCACGAGCGCGGCGCTCTCGGACGTGCTGGCGGACCAGAAGGAGATCGACGAGGCGGTTCACTCGCTCGACCCCACCGCGCAGGAGATGGCGCAACTGGACGACGACGAGGAGATTGCCGCGGAGCTCAGGGCGCTGCAGGAGGAGGTGGAGAGCGAAACGAAGATGAAGGCAGAACCACAGCTGCAGCAGCAGCAGCAGCAGGGGCCACAGCAACAGGCCACGACGACGCCAACAACGCCGCAGAACCGGCCTCAACATCAGGCGGCACCGCTCGCCGCCGCCGCCGCCGGAGGCGCCGTCGCCGCCGCCTCGAGCGCACGCGCCGCTCCTGTTGCCGCGCCCTCTGCCGCGCAGCAGCAGCAGCAGCAGCAGCAGCAGCAGCAGCAAGCGCTTGGCTCGTCGAACGCAGCCGCAGCCGCAGCCGCAGACGCAGAGGCAGAGGCAGAGGCAGAGGCAGACATGCGAGCCTTTGCCGCGCGCCTCCAGGGCCTCTCCCTCGCGGGCGCCGTGGCGCCGCGCGCAGAGCTCTCCGACCAGTCGCAGGCGCCGCGGAGCGCAAAGACGGAGAAGGAGAGGGAGGCGGCGCAGTGAAGAGGGAGGGGGAAGTTGCACTTCTCTCTCACGCGCGCCAACGACGCTTTTCTCTCCCGCGAACCCGTCGAGGTCTCGGATTTTGCCGCTCTCGTCTCGTCTTGCCTTG
>NW_020311998.1:53298-110776 GCF_003144115.1 Tilletiopsis washingtonensis | reverse complement strand
TCAAGCCGGCCCAGTCGCGCGCCACTCACCGACGCGCGCCGCGACCCAGCCGACGTCCTGTCTCAGCGTCTCCTTTTTGCTCTGCTCCTCGTCGCGCGTCACCTCCCGCAGACGCGCCAGCTCCTCCTCGATCTCGACGCACGTCGCCGCCGGCTCGAGCACGAGGCCGAGCAGCGGTGCGTCGGAGGCGGGCGGAAAGGCGGCGATAGAGGGGGAGGGCGAGGGCAGAGTGAGGGCACGGCGAGGTGGCAGGGACAGGAAGAGCGAGGGAGAGGCATTTGTGATGCTGCCCCCCCCCCCCCCCAAACGGTTGCGATGTCAGTCTGCTGCCCGATGTGCGAGAGAAGAGGAGAGAAGAAACTCACGTGCCGACGACTCGCCAGCCGCCGTCGTCGGCGTGACTGTGATCTGGCGGCACGTAGCAATGCACGCTCGTCGCCGTGCCGTCGGGCAGCGGCGCCTGGCCCGTGAGGAAGACTGCCGCGGTGCTGTGGTTGGTGGCGTCTGCCTGCGTGTCGCTGCTGCTGCCGCTGGCGGGTGCGGGGAAGAGGGTGAGTGCGGACGAGGAGGCGGCCGCGGGGAAGTGCGAGGCGGGCAGAGGGAAGAGGGCGTGGGTGGCCGAGACGGGCTGCGGCGGCTGCGGCAGCGACGAGGCAAGGAGGAGCGAGAACATGGGTGAGGATGAGACGGCAGTTGAACGGTGAAGAGCGAGGCGTGGTGGACGCGAAGCAGGAGGCGCCAACTTCAAGCTGCAGCGGAGGCAGGCAACGCGCGAGCCGCTTCGAGCTTCGCGGCGGCGCGTCTTTCTGTTTGGCCCACGCCGCGCGCGCCTCCACACGCCCAGCTTGCTCTCCTCCACCACCTCCGCCGCCACTCTCCTCCTCCGCGTCGCACTCCGCCGTCGGCGCTTCGGGGGAGCGCGCGCGCCTCGCGCCCGTCTCTTGCATCCCATGTCGTCCTGTCCTGCCTGCGCCTCGCGCGATGTCGAATATGTCTCCTCGGCCGCGTCGGTCGTGTGCAACGCATGCGGCGCCGTGCTCGCCTCCACCAGCGGCGGCAGCAGCAGCGGGGGCGCCAACAGTGGCGATCTCGTCGCGCCCGAGCTGCGCTTCGGCGGCCACGCCTACGGCCTCGGCAGCGTCGTTCTCGCCGGCGACGTGCGCGTGCGCGCGCCGCGCCTCGCCATGCCCGGCCGCCGCGCCGGCGAGCAGCGCTGGGTGCCGGGCCAGGAGGCACTGCGCGACAAGGCAGAGCGCAGGGACATGCTCGAGAGCCGCAACATGCCGGCGCTCGTGCGCCATCTCGGCGGCGTCCTGGCGCGCGCCGGCGCGCCGGCGGGCATGCTGGAGCAGGCAAAGGTGCTCTTCACCCAGGCGCGCATCTTGGCGCGCGCACATCGCCTGCGCCTGCTGGAGGATGCGCGGGCAAGAGGAGAGGAGCACGGCCAACTCTCGAGGACGCAGCGCGCGTTGGGAGAGACGCGCTGGGGCATGCTGAGCGAACACATGGCCACCGTGGTGGCATGGGCGACGATGAAGCGGAACAGATGGCATCGCGACTTGGAGCAGCTGGTGGTGAGTGGTTTTGGCGCGCTCGCAACAACAAGCGTGCCAGCCCAGCGAGTGAAGGTCAGAAGCTGACTGCTGTGCTGGCCCACGTAAGGTCGAGAATGGACAGCGTCGTTCGATCGCACACAATCAATTGGCACGTCTCAAGCGCCTCTTCCACAACACGCCCATCCTCGCGCATCTCAACCACGCCGAGCCAAGCGCCTACGTCTCTCAATACTTCTCCGTGCTGCAACGGCTGCGCGATCAGCGAGCCACGCCCGCAGCGGCGACGAAGGGCGTGCCGCCAAAGATACTCGCCTACCTCTCCTCCGTGCCCGACTGGGCGCGCGCCGAAGCCCTCGCGTCCAGCCTGGCTCGCGTGTGCGAAGCAGAGGGCCTCTTCAAGCTCCACACTGGTCCCGGGGTGCATCGCGATGCGCATCTCATCGCGTATGCGCTCGTCGTGGCCGCGATTGAAGGCACGATCAAGAAGGCATCGCCCGTGTATCAGATTGTGGCACTGTTTGATCGAGCCGAGCAACTGCGTGTCGAGGAGCTGGAGCGGCGCGAGGGAGAGGAGACGGCGCGTGCCGAGGAGCGGCGCGAGGAGCAAGCAGCTGCGAACGACGATGTCGACTCGAATGCAGAGTCGCATGGCAGTGACGACGCCGACAACGACGACGCAGCAAGCAGAGGCGAGACCGACTTTGCCGCTGCGCAGCAAGACGAAGACGTGCCGCGTCGCGAAGCCGTGCTGCAACGTCTGCGCGAGCTTCGCCGCATGGTGACGCCGTGGATACGTGCTCTTCCCTGGTTCGACGACAAGGACACGCTCAAGACGCACGAGGCGAAGCAGAGGGCTGCACGCAAGAAGCGCCAGTCGTCGAGCAGCCGCAGCGGCAAGCGCCACGGATCGGAGGAGATGGAGGATGCGGATGCGGCCGTGGCGTCGCGCGCAGACTTTGCCAGCTATCTGGCAGACGTAGTGGCCTTTCGCGATGCCATCGCCACGCGAGCACTGCAGGCAGAGCACGCACGTGCCGACGAATGCGCAGCCGCAGACGACGCCCTGATGGCCGCCAAGCTAGGCGCCGTGCGTGCGCAGTTGCGCGCCGCAGACGAAGCAAGGCAAAGCCGACGCACCGACGGCTGGGCGCGGCGCTTTCTCGAGGCGCAACGCCACTCGCATGCAAGTGAGCGCAGGCCACGCGTGCCGGCGCGCAGCGAGGAGAAGAGGGAGATCGAGGCGTTTGTGCAGGCCGAGACGCTCGAGCAGGAAGTGGCGCTGCTGCTCGATGGCGACGACGAGGTTTCCGAGGGCGCAAGGGCGGTAGACAACGCTGCTTTGCAGATGCAGCAACTGCACGCTCTCGCCTCGATGCTCGACGAGCAAGCTCAGGCAATGCCGCCAGCCAGTGCTCGCGCCGCCGCGCTGCCGCACTTCCTGCTCCTCGACGAGCAAGAGCTGGCGTGCGCCGGCGCACGCGTGTCCGGCGCCGCCGCTCTGCATTCCGACGCGGCCGTCGACGCGCTCCTCTTCGCGCCCGCCGAGCTCGAGGGCTACTTCTTCACGCCCGACGAGTGCCGCGCGCGCGCCGCCATGGCCGAGCGTCTCGGCATGTGGCAAGGGCCGGCGCGCGAGGCGAGCGGCGCCGACAAGCCACACGGCGAGAAGCGGCGCAGCAAACGCACGCTGCAGGAGCGAGCGCAAGAGATGGGCCTGCACGTCATCGACGGCCGCCTCTCAAAGGCGAGGCGCGTCGACGTCGAGACGCTGCTCGAGGGCGACTCGCGCGGCGTGGAGAGAGACGAGGAGCGCGAGATGGAGATGGAAATCGTAGAGGAGGCCGGCGACGCTACGCCCATGCGCTACACCGACGTGAGCGAGGAGGAGGAAGAGGAGGAGGAGGAGGAGGAGTAGGAGAGAGAAAGAGGGAGAGAGAGAGAGAGAGATGTGGGCCGCCACTGCACGCTCGCGGGCCCTGAGTGCCACCAGCGTCATCCCCACTGCATGCGATACCCACCCATCCAGCCGATGTGACTCCCGTCGCTCAGGAATCGATTGTTCATTGCGTCTTGCGCTCGCGCGCCGCGTAGACGCGCCGCGTCCACGCAATGAGGTTGGGATGCCGCAGCAGCTCCTCGCGCAGACTGCCTGGCTCGGCAGCGCCGTGCACTCCGGGCGGCAGCGGCAAGCTGAGGAGCGTGTGTAGCTGCGCGAAGAGCAGCGCATCCAGCGGGGTGGCAGATCTGCGAAGGAGTGTGTGCAACGCTCTCTGCATCAGCGCCGCATTGCGGTCACGGGGGCTGTAGAGAAGCGCGGCAACGACTCACCTGGCGCCGCAGCACCAGCCTTCAGGCTGCACCATCTGCGCCACCGCTGCGATGGCTTCCCTCGCGCGCGCCAGCGCAGCCGCAGGATCCCACGCCAGCTGCGACGATTCCTCCTCGTCCTCCTCTGCCGCGCCCGTGCTCAGCACGCCACTGCCGCCCAGCAGGCCTGCCAGACTCCACTCCCAGCCCGGCACACGCGCCGTCGGTGTCAGTGGCGCCAGCTTGGCCGCCTGCGCGCGCGCACGGCGCGCGGGAGAGAGGCGCTGGGCGTGTGCGGCGCGCGAGAGGAGCGCTCGTGCACTGCCGGAGGGGTCGGGCAGAGCCGCTTGGGCTTGCAGCTGTGTGTGTGTGTGTTTCCAGCGTTTTTCCTCGTCAGCGAGTCCCCCAGTCTCAGCGCGGGAGGGTCCGAGGCCCGCAGTAAACACGCACCACGCCCGCCTGCAGATCCGTCTCGAGCAATGCGGCCAGCGCATGCGCCTGTGCCGCCTGTGCCGACGTCGTCCACGGACCCGGCACCGCAGCCGTCGAGTGGGTCTCTGGTAGCTCGGCACGCTCCCATTCAAAGGGAGCATGCGTGGAGAAGTACGTGTGCAGGCCGGCAGTGGGCACGACGAGGCGACCGTGCGGCGCGATGAGGAAGGGCGGAGCGTCTGGAATGGTGCCCTCGCGTCAGCGCTCGATCACCCGCCAACACGCAATCACTGCGGCGGCCTCACCCTGTGCGCCCCATGCATCTTCGGCAAAGTCGAGCTCTACGACCTCGAGCTGCACGCCGCGCAGCTCGGCCTCGACGAGCCAGCGCAGCGCCGCCACGTCGCCGGGCGCATCGCGCGCGCGCAAGTCGCGGCGCGGGCGCGGCACCACGAGCTGCGCGCGCGCCGAGGGCGCAGGCAGGGGCGGGTGGCAGGCGGCGGCGGGGAAGACGTGCAGGGGGAAGGCGGAGAAGAGACGCGCGACAAAGTCGGGCACGGGCGGGAAGAAGGACATGCTGCGGGACAGGAGCGGAGATGGGGGAAGAGGAGGGAGGAGGAGCGAGAGTGCTCAGCACGCGAGGGAGTGGAGGCCATGCGTTGCTTACGTAAGGTGCACGCCCAGCACGGCCCTCGCCGCGCGCAGCCTTCCCCCACGCCTCGCATGCACTTGCACGCACATCTCTCGCGCGCCTTCGCTGCACTCTTGCTGAGGCGCCCTGGCGCGGTGACGCCCCACGCTGCCAGGGTGAGTGCAGACGATCGCAAGCCTGCATCTGGCAAGGCAAGGCCCATGCATGACGCAGCGGCGCGCGTCCTGCCTCCGACTGCCCTCAGAGCGTCTCAGCGGCGGCATGAGCCATGGCGTCTGTCATTCGCACGGGCCCGAGCCTTCTCCACGTCGGCGCCCTGCGTGAGGGCAGCTGCATCGCATGCCATTGTCCTTCTCTATCTCCTTGCATTTGGGGCTCGCTCTCGAGCAGCCACTTCTGCACGCCCGGCTGTGCGCGAGGCCGCCTTTACTTCTGCGCGTCCTTCTTGGCCTTGGCATCGAAGATGGCGCTGATGCTGTTCCACACGACGGCCTGGCTCTGCGCGGCATCGACGGGAGCTGCGGCCGGAGAGCGTCAGCGTGGTGAGCAAGTGAGACGCGCCAGCCCTTGCCACGCAGTGCTGCACCACGCGAGTCAGGCCCCTCACCCCAGATGCCCTTCTTGCGGTAGTAGCCCGTGACGCTGGCCGTCTGGGCGTGGTACGTGCCGAGGCGCTTCTTGAGCGTCTCTGCATTGTCGTCGGAGCGCTGCACCAGCGGCTCGCCCGTGACGTCGTCGGTCATGGCCTTCTTCGGCGGGCTGAACTCCTTGTGGTAGGAGCGGCCGCTGGCCGGGTGCACGAGGCGCCCCGTGATGCGGCTGATGAGCAGCGAGTCGTTGATCTTGAGCTCGATGGCGTGGTCGAGCTTCTGGTTCTTCGACGTGAGCATGCCGTCGAGCTTCTCGGCCTGCGGCGTCGTGCGCGGGAAGCCGTCGAGGATGAAGCTGGGGAGGTAGGGTCAGCCGAGCAGCAGCCAGATGGCACACGCGGGCGACGGCTGAGCGTCACGAGTCGCTGGCCATGCCGCACTGCACGGCACATGCCTGCCGGCCACCCTCCACGCACGTCCGTCACGCTGCACTCACCCGTTGGCGCACTGCTTGTTCTGCTCGAGCTGCTGCTCGATCATGCCCACCATGATCTCGTCGCTGACGAGGCCGCCCTGGTCCATGATCTTCTTTGCCTTCTTGCCGAGCTCCGTGCCCTGTGCGACCTGCTCGCGCAGCATGTCGCCCGTGGCGAGGTGGCAGACGTTGCCGTTGAAGCGCTGCAGGATCTTGGGTGCCTGCGTGCCCTTGCCGGCACCCGGCGGGCCGATGAGGATCATGCGCACGCCGTCGGCCGCGCCGCCCGTCGAGGGCAGCAGCGACGTGGCGGCCGACTCGAGCGCGCGGATCTTGCTCTGCAGCTGGGCGGCCAGGTCGCGCAGGTAGCTCAGCTCCGACGAGTCGCTGCCGCTGCTGTAGCTGCCCGGCGCGGCTGGCGGCAGGGTGGGGGTGAGCAGAGCACGGCGAGGCACAGCGCAGCCACGGGCACTCACGCGCATCGGGAGCGGCGGGCGTGCGTGCGGTGGTCGAGGTGGCCATGGTGTGTGCGGCGGCGGTGTGGATGGCGGTGGTGGTGGGAGCGCACGAGCGGCTGGAAGAAGCGGCGATCGGCAACCGCGCGGCGCAGTGGAGGCGTGGCCCGGCGATGCTCGAGCGGCGGCCGGCTCGGCGCGGACTTGGCTGCTGGGAGCGCCGGCCGTCGCCACGTGGCCGGAGGCGCATCGCGCACCGCCGTGCCGCGCCTGGCCCAGCCATCCTTGCCGTCGTGCAGCACTCCTCTCCACGCTCCCACACCAACCCCCACCTCACCATGACCGTCTTCACCAGCGTGCTCGGGTACGCCGGCCTCGGCTTCCTCACGCGCTGCTACGCCCTCGGCCTGCAGAAGCGCAACATCTTCGACGGTGCGTGGGCCGCCGAGGGCCGGCGCGTGGAAGCGAGGCGCAGGGCGGGCAGAGGCACGCGATGCGGCGAGCAGGCCTCGGGCGCAGGTGCGCTGGCGAGCATGGCTGAGGCGCGGCAGCACAGAGCGCAGGCAGCTCAGTAGTCTGCTGCTTCTGCGTCGCAGCCGCCAGCAGCATGCCAGCTGTGCCCGAGGCAACGGCGTGGGCCGAGGCGCTCGCTGCTTCTGTCGCAGCTCGCCGCTCGCAGCTCTACCTGCCGGGCCACACCTGCCATGCAGCCCGAGCTCCCGCGCTGACACGCTCCTCGCGCCACAGCCCTCGGCGGCCACGCCATGATGATCACCGCGTTCGGCGGCCTGGGCTACTACATGCACGGCCTCGAGGGCCGCCAGCTGGCCTATATTGCCGCCAAGAAGGAGCAGATCCAGCAGAACCGCGAGCGCGTCGCCGCGCGGCAGCAGGGCGGCGGCGAGGAGGAGGAGGAGTAGAGGAGAACGGGATGGGGGGAGATGGGAGGCAATGGAGATTCGATGCTTACGGGACGAGCAGAGAGGAACGCGCTTGGCGGAGGGCCTGACGGGCGGGCCGAAGGACCTGGCAACAGTGCGCGCGAGGCTTGCTCGTCTCCAGACTGGCTCGCGGCGGACACGGGAACGGGATGTGATGACGGGTGACGCGATGGATGTGGGGTATGGTATGGCGGGCTTGGGGGCGGCGCGATGCGCCACGCGGTGGATGGTGGAGCCGGGCGGATCAGTGGGTCATGTGGCTGAGGGCGGGAAATGCGCGGCGCGGTGGGGCCCGGCGGCGGGCCTCAGGCGCTCTCCATCTGGCGACGCTCGGCGGCCGCCAGCATCAGGCGGCGGCGCGAGTCGGCGGCAGCGCTGGCGGACGCAGCAGCGCTCGATGACGCCGCGGCAGGCGCGTATGTGGGCTGCTGAGAGGGCAATGCGTGTCAGCTCCAGCTGCCATCGGACCGGCGGGACATCGCTGCCACGGCGCACCTTCTCGGGCAAGAAGCACGCGAGCAGCTCGCGCACCGAGTTGATCTGCTCGCCGGGAGGGCCCTTCTTGCTGCGCGGGCCCGGCGTCGTGGCAGGCGCCGCCGCGCGCCCATCACTTGCAGCCACGCTGGCGGCGTCGGGGATCTCGGCGGAGCGGGCATTGGCGAGCACGTAGAGGCTCGTGCCGCGCGCGACTTGGGCGCTGCAGATGCGCTCTGTAGACACGCGGGTCAGCAGAGTTTGCGGACACAGCGGCAGGAGGCAGCGCACCTTCGACGGTGTCGATGGCCGAGTAGCAGCTGCGGGGCGCGTGTGAGCACCTAGGAGAGCAGGCCTCTGGGTCGCACTCACAAGACCGAGGTCGCTTGCGTCTGGCCGATGCGGTGCACGCGGCCGATGGCCTGCAGCTCGACGGCGTGGTTCACGAACGGTTCCTGGCGCGCAGGCGTCAGCACGGCATGCCACATTGCACCGTGCGCCAAGACTCACCAGCAGGATGACTACGCTGGCGCAGGTCAGGTTCAGTCCGGCAGACTGTGCCTCTGAATGCAGCAGCAGCACGTTCGTGTCGCGGCTGTTGCGGAAGGCGTCGACCTGGCGCGCCGCGACACGGCCGCCAGTGTCGACGCGCACGTGGCGCAGCGCCTGCGTCTTGAGCGCCTGCGAGACGAGGTCGAGGCCGCGCGAGAACGACGAGAAGACGATGAGCTTCGTGGCCGTCTGCGTCTGCGAGATGTGCAGCACGTGCTGCACCAGCAGCTGCAGCTTGGCGCCGTAGCGCGTCGAGAGGCGCACCGCCTCGATGTCCTCGCGCTCCTCGCGCTCCAGCAGGTTGTACAGCGGCTTGATCTCCA
The DNA here is from genome assembly GCF_003144115.1 of Tilletiopsis washingtonensis. Lineage (NCBI taxonomy): Eukaryota > Fungi > Basidiomycota > Exobasidiomycetes > Entylomatales > Tilletiopsis > Tilletiopsis washingtonensis. The sequence continues at coordinate 102,019 of NW_020311998.1, read as the reverse complement.
GCGGCGCAGCGGCATAGAGGTCAGACGAGGCGCTCTTGGACGCCCGACGAGCCTCTTCGTTGGCGGCGCGCGCCGCAGCCGCAGCCGCCTCCGTCACGGCCACGCGCGTCAGGTGGCGGCCGCGAGGCGTCACCTGCTGACAGACGTAGCACTTGCCGTGCATCGGCGGCTCGAGCGCCTTGAGGGCACATCTGTGCGGAATGCATTAGCACAAACACCGCTGAGCTGCTCAGCTCCGCACTCACGGCACGCAGAAGCGGTGGGCACAGTCGAGCAGGCACTGGATCTCCTTGTCCTCGTAGCAGATCGTGCACATGATCTCGGGCGCGGCGTCCATGTTCGTCAGGTAGCGCGAGCGTGACTCGAGGCGGCCGAGCTCCTGGCGCATCTGCTCGGCCTCCTTCTTGAGGATCGCGCTGCCGGGCACAATCCGTCAGCGATGTGACACGACGTGCGCGCATGCCACTCACCGATCGATCTCGTAGCTCTTGCGCACGACCTCATCTCGAGCCGTGTCGCTGATGCTCTGCAGGCGGCGGAAGTACGTGGAGCGGGCGTTGAAGAGACGCGCCAGCACGAGCTGCTCGCGGCGCAGCTTCTCCAGGTCGTTTTGTGCCTTGCGCTGCATGTCACGCGCATCGCCAAGGCCACGGCGTGCGATGGCCATCTCCTCGTCGCGGTCGCAGCGGGCGATCACATCGCGCAGTGCCTGGACGATGGCGACGATGGGCCGCTCGCTGCCGAGGCCCACCTTCTGCCGCTCCTTGTTGAGCGTGCGGAACAGCTTGAGCTGCGTCTGCAGCGTCTGCAGCTGGTCGCCGTCGAGCAGGTCGTCCTTGAACTCGCTGTTCTTGTCGTCGCCGACGAGCAGGCGCAGGCGCTTCTGCTCGTTGACCTGCCGCTCGAGCTGGACGAACAAGTTGGGCTTGCTTGTGGCACCCGTTGCCAGTGCACCTGCGGGTAGGAAGGGCTGTCAGCGCAGCCGTGGCAGAAGGCTCGGCGCACTCACCAGACACGATGGCCTCACGCTCGGCCAGCAGCACGCGGTACATCTCCAGGAGCGTCTCCGCCTCGCTCTGAGCCTCGAGTGCCTCTGCGTACTGGTCGTCGTTCTCGTCGTTGAGGTCCACCTCTCGGTTGACGGGCCGCAGGATCTGGTCGATGATGCGCTTGCGCCACGCAACCACCACAGCCGCATTGGCGTCCAGCAGCCCCGCAAGCGTCTGCAGCGACGTGAACTCGACGAAGCTCATGATGCCTCCGTTGCCAAACTGCTGCTCGACGGCGAGTACGGGCGCGGCCGCTGTCTTGACCGGAGCGGCGCCGCGCTCGACGTCGTCGAGGCTCTCCTTGAGCAGCTCCTGGCGCACGGACTCTGCAGCAGCGTATGCCTCGTCCTCCTGCGCCTTGTGCGGCGACACAGCGGCAGCGGCGGGCGCCTCCTCGACCATCGGTGCCAGCGCTGCTGTTGCCGCCGCCTGCGCCGCCGCGAAGTCGCGCTCGCCCATGCGGAAGTAGACGTTGCCGAGCCACGCGTACGTGCGGTGCAGCTGCTCGAGGTGCAGGCGCAGGCGCAAGCTGATGGCGCCGGTGTGCGCCGCGCGCGCTCTGAGCTTGTCGCGACGCTGGAGCGCCTGCTCACCGTCGATCTGTCGGCCATCGGTGCCGTCGCTGTCGCGCAGGAGGTCCTCGTCGCCCTCGGCTGCGGCCGCCTCGACGCTCGTGAAGCGGTAGAGCGGACCAGACTTGTGCGCAACGGCAAGCGCCTGTCTCATCTCGCCGATGCGCACCTCCAGGCCGGCGCGGAGCCGGACGAGCTCGTCCCGCGCTTCTTCGTAGACGGGCTCTGCGCGAGGCTTGGGGCTCTGGATGAGCAACAGAGCAGCGCTGATCTCCTTTGTCTTGAGGCTGAGGAAGTGCGAGTCGCGAGCGGCGACTGCGTCCTCGCGCATGCGGTCCAGCACGTCCTGCATCGACTGGATCGTGTTGGTCGCAATTCCGCGCCCCGCCTTTGCAGTGACCGAGCGGTCCGTGACCTGCGGGTGCGTGCATGCCTGACGCAGAAGCGAAAGGTGAGCGCGCAGCTTGTTGATCTGTGCGCTGCGAGTCAGCCATGGTGCGCAGAGCCAGGCCCGGTGCAACTTACGTCAGGTGGCGTCTGGCGCAGCGCGCCGTTCTCGCCGACGGCCGACAGCTTGTGGCTCTGTCCGCTGAGGTTCAGATCGGACAGGGCCGCGGTCCAGAGCTCCTCGTAGAACGTGCGCTGGACAGGGCCGAGCTCGACCGGCAGCATGTAGCGCGTCTGCTGCGGCAGCGTCGTTTCGCCGCGCACCTGCGCCTTTGTGTTGCGCGTGGCGAGCGTGCCGAGGACGCGCTCGAGAGTCGGCGCGAGCTCCGGCGTGAGCAGGCGCTTGAAGGCAACAGGCGTGTCGTACGGGCCGAGAACGCGGAGGAAGCGGAAGAGCGAGCGCAGATCGTCGAGGCGCGTGACAGGCGTGCCAGACACGGCGATCGACGAGCTACGCTCGATCATCGACACGGTCTCGGCGGCCATGGAGTTGCCGACCAGCTGCACCTCGTCCATCACCACGCGGTGGTACGCGAGCTGGACCAAGAGACTGCGCGGGCGCTCGTAGCGGCGCTCGAAGCGGCGCTCACGCTCGCGCTCTGGCTTGGCGACGCGAAGCTGAGCAGAAGTAACAGTCGGTCAGCAGAGGGCGCAGGCGATGCCAGGCAAGCCACTCACCTCAGACTTCAGCGTCTCGTATGACGCAACGATGACATGAAACTTGCGAGCGAACTCGGTCCAGGTCGTGCCCTTGGGTACCGCCTTGCCCGCCTGCAGGTGGTTGACGTAGTTGAACACGGTCAGGTCGGGCGCGTGCGTCTGAGCCTCGTCGATCCACTGCTGCCGGAGGAGCTCGGGGCCTGCACCACGATTCAGCCAGTGATTGGCGCAGCGTTGCGTCGCAGCTGCACTCACAGACGATCAGGGTGGTGCGCGCATGCGTCACGTCGAGCTTGAGCGTGTCGCTGTAGAACGACATGGGGTTGTCGATCACGTCCGAAGCGCATGGGTTCAGCAGGATGAGCGCGAAGATCTCGACAGTCTGGCGCGGAGTAGGGCGTCAGCGTGCTGCTCAAGGACGCGCTTCGCACGCATCAGCGCACCTTGCCAAGTCCCATCTCCTCGGCAAGAATGCCGCCGCGGATGTTGAAGCGCGCAGCGTCCGCATCTTGTGTGAACATGCCGGCGAAAGCGTTGAAGAACAGCGGAGAGGACGCAGAGGCTACCGTCTCCCACCAAAGGCCAGTGGCCATCTCGCCGCGCGCGCCCATGATGCCGGAGGTCGGAACGAGGGCCGAGCGCCCTTCCGCCGGCGGTGGCGCATCGGGCTGCGCCAGCTGAACGCCTTCGCGGCCGAGGAGGAAGTTGACGGAGCGGCGCTGGAACGGCATGAGTGTCGGCTCCAGCTGCACGGGCTGCAGGCCGGCGCCTGCGGGCAGCGTCGAGGCATGCAGGCTTGCGTAGACGAAGCGCTCGCTGAGCTGCTGTCCGCAGCGATGGCGCGCTGCCTCGCGTGCAGCCGACGGCGAGGCGAAGCGTACAAGTGCGTTGAGGTCGCTCGCTGCCGCTCCCTGAGCTGGCTCAAAGGCGGCTGGCAGCAGCGCCACAGCCACGTGCAGCTCCAGAATGAGCTCTCCAGAGGTGCGCGTTGGGCCGGCCGTGCTGAAGCGCAGTTGCAGCTCGGTTTGCAGCTCGATGTGCGTGTCGCGAAGGCGAAGCGCAGCCGGCAGCCACGGGCCATTCGTCCAGCTGTGCCGGCCACGCTCGATGGACGCGCCAGGCAAGTCGATGAGAGGAACAGTAGCGATGCTGTCGCCCTGCGCAGTCAACAGGCGGTACGGCTGCACGATGACGGGCGTGCCAGCCGTGTCGCTGCCGTCATCCGGAGCGGGCACGGGCTCCATCGAGACGCTTCCGAGGGAGAGACTGTCGCGGAGCTTGTCGCACTCGCCCGGCGACATCTGTGCCTGTGTCGGCTCGAGCCGGAAAGAAAGCATAGTCGAGAACCACGGAAGCGGAGACTGGGACTGGTAGACGCCCATGTCCGGTGACAACGATTGCTCGCGCTTCAGCCTCTTCGCGGGCGCCTGGCGCACGTCCGCCTCGGCCAGGAAAAGGCTGCGCTTGCCTTGTTGGGCTGACTGCGCTTCCATGGCGTGCGACATCGATCCGCTCAAAGCATCTGCAGCAATGCGCTCTCCCGCCAGCGAAGGCGACGTCTTCACGTGCACCTGTGCTGCAGCGTCGAGTGCGCGCCACATCGCGTGCAGATCCACAAGAGCAGACCACTCGCAGAACGCCAGCTCGTCCATCTCCACTCGCACGGGCGACGATCCAGAGACCGTTGGCGCCTCATGAAGCGTCTGTAGCGGCGTCACCAGAGCATTCTTCCGCGTGTGCTCGGCGTCGGCTGCCAGCTCCAGCGCCTTGCCTTTGCCCTTGTCGCCAGAGGCGGGTGCCGGCGGCGCCGCGGCCGGAGCGCTGCCGCTGGCAGCAGCAGGAGCGGAGTGCGGCGCAAGGTTGCTCGGTCCTGCACCCTCGGGAGCCACGACCTGCGCAGGCGGCCCACGACGCACTGCTGCCGTCTTCTTCATGCGCGCCATGGCGGCGCGAAGTGGAGGTGCGAGGGGCGGCCGGCTGCGAGCAGCAGGCCTGCTCGACGCAAGAGGCGGAGCAGACAGGCGGCGGACTGCAGAGGGCACAGTCGCTCAGCGCTGCGTGTTGCGCTCGAGTGCGCGGACGACGGGTGCGACGTAGAGCGGCGGGGCGGAGGGGATGGTGGGAGATGAGAAGGACGGAGCGGTGGCGCGCGAGGCTGAGCGCGTAAAGTGCATTTCATTTAGAGCCAAGCCCGTTGTAGTTGCCGTGGTCGCGAATACAACTTTGCTGCGCGTGAGCACGGGCCACGCTGATGCTTGTCCTGGGCTCTGCCTGTGCTAGGCCCGCTCTGGCCTCTCACCACCATTCAGATTTCGATCCGACGCCTGCCTCAGCACTGCGCACCACTGTCCAGCACCTCTATCACTCTCATCACTCTTCTCGATCTACATCTCTCGCACACAGCAGCTCGCTCCTCACTGCCAGCAGTCTCAGCGTCATGTCTGCCGGCCCAAGCGGCTCGTCGGCCGCGGCCAGCTCCTCGAGCGAGGCGCTCGTCGGCGAGGAGCATTGCTACTACTGCTTCGACGTGCTTGAGGCGGCTCTGAAGCGAGCATCTCCGCCCAAGCCTCGCTTTGTGCCGGGCGACGACTCGTGAGTGCAGCAGCGGCGAGGCAGATGCAGCGCAGAGGAGCAGTCGTCTGGCCAGCCGTTGTCTGGGCGACGAGCTGATGAAGAGCATGCAACGTAGGCCGCTGTTCGTGACGTGGAACACCATCAGTGCAAAAGGTGATCGACGGCTACGCGGCTGCATCGGCACGTTCGGTCCTGTTCCGCTCGAGTCTGGCCTGGCAGACTACGCCAAGACGAGGTGAGTGACGAGCGAGCTGGCCTTGGCGCGCTCGCTGCCGAGGCTCATGTGTGCTGCCAGTGCGTTCAAGGATCATCGTTTCAGCCCCATCACAGAGCGCGAGCTTGCATCTCTCGAATGCGGGTGAGCAGAGGTGGACGTCCTCTTCGCGACGCGAGGCTTACACATGCACCGCAGCATTTCGCTGCTCACGCCCTTTGAGCCGTGTGCAGACTACACAGACTGGACCATCGGCGAGCACGGCATCTACATCCACGTGCCAAGCAGCAGCGGACGCTGGCTGACAGCCACGTATCTGCCCGACGTGATCCCCGAGCAAGGTTGGAGCAAGCGCGAGGCCGTCGACAGTGCCATTCGCAAGGCGGGCCACACGGGCAGCATCGATGAGGCACTGCGCAGGCGCCTAAAGGTGGAGCGCTACCGCAGCGAGAAGTGCTCGCGCACCTACGAGCAGTGGCGTGCGGCACGGGCCTGAAGGACTCTCGCTGCTTGCTTCGATTCATGTCATGACATTTGCTCATTCAGCGTCCGTGAGGTCCGCTGCCCGGCGCCTGGCCCTTGGACTCGGGCTGGTTCTGCGCGGGCGCGTGCTCGGCCGGCTTGGAGCTGGCGGCCGTCTTGGACATGTCGGCGCCAGGCTTCTGCAGGTTGCGAGAGGGAGCATCAGCAGACTGCGTCTCTGCATAGTCTGAAAGTGGGGCAACTCGCCTCCTGCTCGATCTTCTTGCCGCTCTGCTGCGGACGCGGCTTGTCGCCGTCGTATGCGCCCTCGGACGAGGCGATGTCGTCGACCTGGTGCGCAGCAGCATGTCCAGTCAGCCAATCTGCAGACCTGCGCTCGATCATCCATGCCTCTCGTCGCTGCACACTCACGCTGGCCGAGCCAGGCGTGCCCGTCTCCGTCGGGCCCTGGTCCATGCCCTGACCGCCCTTGCCCGACGAGCGCGCCATGGCGCTGCTGGTGAAGTTGCGCGCCAGAGGCGAGGGCGTGGCGCGCGAGACGAGGCGCAGCGAGGCGAGCATGGCGCTGAACGATGGCTTGAGGGTGCTGGTGAGGTGAGAGGCGGAGAGAAGGCGAGGTGTGGCGCTGTCGAGGCGGAGTTGAGAGTTGGGAGAGCGGAGCGAGGAGCAGCGAGGCTTGCAAGCGTGGGGTCAGATGAGCGGCGCAACGTCAAGGCGAGGACCCTGCATGTGGAGGCGCACCACGTGTTGGACGGAGGCGCGTCATCTCGAAAGGCGCGATCACCTGCCAGGCGTCGCGTCCTCCAGCCTTCGCCGCTCACGGCTCCTCGAAGCTCACGGCACGCACAGCAGGGTGGGATAGAAGGGATGGAATTGCGCGACAGTCGCGAGACGAGGTGGCTCTTAGCATCGATAGACGAGACGAGGGCTGGGGATGGGAGGGTGTGCGAGTGCTTCAGGTCGCGAGCGCAGGACGCGCGACGACTAGTCACACTGCACAGGTGGGAGGAGGGGCGAGAGAGCAGGACCACGAGCGGGGAGAAGATCGTACGAGGAGCTGGGGGCGGGGGTAAAGACGAGGCGATCTCGTCGCACGGCAAAATACGTCGACTGGGCGAGGGTATAGAGGGATGACGCGCCAGCTTGGTGCTTCGACAGCCGTGCGAGAGGGGGTGTCTGTGGGTGGGGTCGGGTAGTTCGAAGCCGCCGCACAGCAGGCATGTCACCTGTGCGCCACGGCCCGACGGGGGTACTGGAGGATCTCTATCGGGAGCGAGACATTACTGCGCGAGCACGAGACACGGTGGTGGGCCGCAGTGCAGGCGCTTAGGCAGCGGCCGTGACGGGCGTGGCAGCGCTGTGGTGTGCAGACGTGTGAGCTTGGACGGATGAAGAAGCTCGGACGCGGTCACTCACGCCGGAGCAGCCTGGATCGGCTCGGGCACCTTCTCCGAGACGATGGGCGACTCCTCGGCGGCAGGCGCGGCGTCGACGACGGGCGCAGCCTCGGCAGCCGGGGCGGCCTCCTCGGGCTTGTCCTCAGCAGCGACGGGCTTCGACTCTGCCAGATGAGGAGAGCGTCAGTCGACAAGTCCACGGTACAACGCAGACGACACTCACCCTCCGAGGGCTGCTTCTTGGACTTGAAGAGCGCACCGACGCGCATCGACAGGCGGCGGCCGACCTTCTCCTTGGCGGGCGCAGCGGCGTCGGGCTTGGCAGCCTCGTCGATCTTGACGGCTGCCGGCTCGGCAGCAGCGTCGTCCTTGGCGGCCTCGGGCTCGGCGATGGCGCCGGCGGGCGTGCCGTCGGTGGCGATGGGAGCAGCCTCCTCGGCCTTGACGGCCTCGACCGGCGCGCTCTCCTCGGCAGCCGGAGCACCGCTGACGGCGACGGGCGCGGCCTCCTCGACCGGGGCAGCCTCAGCGGGCGCAGCCTCCTCGGTGACGGCGGGCGTCGCCTGAGCCTCGGGCTGCTCCTTCTTGGGGCTGAAGGCGGCGAATGAGCACGGCAGCCGAACGCACGGTGACGGAGGCCGACTCACCTCTTCTCCTTCTTGCCGAGGAAGCTGCCGAACAGCTTGTTGACGAGCGACTGGCGCTTCTCCTTCTTGGGCGTGGCAGGCTGTAGCAAGAGTGTCAGCTTGAGGATGTCGCGGCATGGTGAAACGACTCACGGCAGCCTCCTCCGTAGCGGCGGCAGCCTCGGTGGGCTCGGCGGCAGCGACCGGCTCAGTAGCGGCAGCAGCGGGAGTCTCCTCAGCGACGGCAGGCGCCTCGGCCGGAGCCGGAGCCTCCTCGACGGCGGCGGGCGCCTCGGCCGGAGCCGGAGCCTCCTCGACGGCGGCAGGGACCTCGGCCGGAGCCGGAGTCTCGGCGACGACGGGCGTCTCGACGGGTGCGTCGACGGCGGGCGTGGTGTTCTCGACGGCGGCGGACATGGTGTGGTGTGGTAGGGGTGCTGAGTGAAGGAGGTGTGAGCTGGAGCAGACGCGATAAGCGCTGGAGCGATGCGGCGAGAGCGCGCGTGTCATGCGCCGCTGCGGCACGCGTTCCTCGGGCCGCGCGCCTCGCCAGCCGGCGTGAAAAGCACGACATGGCACGGCGCACTTTGCCGCAGCGGCGGCGGGCCGTCGACGGCGACGCTGCAGCAAGTGAGCAGCACGAGCAGGCCCGACAGCGGCCAGCGTCGCCATCGCAGGCAGGCCCTGCCGTGCTGCTCGCAAGTCGCCGTGCGGCCGCGAGGGCCTGCAGCCGAGACCAACACTTGGACCCGTTTGGGCCGAGGCGTTGGCGCTCCGCTCCGCCGTGTACCACAGCAGCGGACGCGCGCGCCACTTTTCAGCAGCAGCGCGGCGCCGAGGGCGAGCACAGGGCAGGCCGCCAGGTGCGACGCTGCGCAGATCATCGACGGCCGAGCGACGGTGGCGAGCAGATGCGCAGCACACCGAGCGATAAGGCCCAGCACAGGCGCAGCGGCACGAAGTCACGCTACAGGCTCGGCAGGCTACTCACGTGGGTGGAAGGGCGGGACGAGGGTCAGGGAGAGCGGTAGCGAGAGGCGAGAGAGCGGGAGAGAGAAGAGGTGGTGGTGGTCGAGAGGCAAGCTGGCGAGGGCATGAAGAGTTCGATTGCGCAGCAGAGCGAGCGGGCCGCAGAGCGACAAAACAGGGCAGGCAGGTGCAGGCCGGCAGCGCTGCAGCTCGGCTGCGCTGCGGCACAGGGGCTGCACCGCCCACCGCCCTCTCGCCTCTCCGCACCGTGCATGGCACAGAGGCGAAGCGGCCGCTCGACTAGGCAGGGCAGCAAGGCAGCGCTCGCCTCTTCGGGACGCTGCTGCGGCTGCGGCAGGCAGAACAAGGAGCGTTCGCAGCGCGCCTTCGGCCGCAGCACGCAGCAGTGCGCCTGGCGCGCAGGAGAGGAGGCGAGCGCAGCAAGGCACCGCCGCGAAAGGGGCGTTTTGCCGCGAGGCGCAGCGGCAGCGGAGCTAGCACGCCGCCTGCGCCGCGCCGCGCACGCCGCACAGCGCCTCATCCCGCTGCAGAGTTCTGCTGCACGGGTCCGCCCATCGCTGCGGCCACAGCATGGCACGCACCGCACAGACGCCACCGCCGCAGCAGCGGGCGGAGAGAGGGGCGCTCGGGCGTGGGCGAGGGCGCTGATGGAGCGGGCACGGCGTGACTTGACGCCGCCGCGCTCGGGCCGCGCTCTCGCGTCCCCTCTCTTGTCTTGCTGCGGCGCCGAGAAGAGAAGCGGTCCAAGCGTCGGCGTCGCCGCCTGCCGCTGCTCGGGTTGGCGTCTGCTGCGGCTGAGCGGCTGCGTGCCGCACTCACCGCTCACGCCCTCGCAAGGAGCAAGAAGCTGCGAGACGCCACACATGCTGCGTCGCGAGCTGCGGCACCGGCTGCACTGCTGCGAGGCCGCAACGCTGCGGCACGCAAGGGGCCGACGGCGACCAGGCTGAGGCGTGAGATGGCGCATCAGCCAATCGCAGCCACCAGCCGGTCCTGCCGAGCGTCGCTATGAGGCTGCTGCGGCAACCTGCTTCGAGCGGCTGCGAGGAGACTGCGTTTGGCATGCGCAGCGCAAGGCCAGCACCAGGCGCCGCTGCGGTGCGGCCTCTTCGCCTCTGCAGCCCCTTGTGCTCGAGGCTGCTGCTGCTGCGGCGCTCACACGCCCGCCGCGCCAACTCCTGCGGCGCCATGCACGGCGGCGATCCTCGGCGTTGGCCCGCACGCGAGATCTGCTGCGGCGCGTCGGAGCGATAGCGGCGCCGCACCGGCGGCACGCATTCTGCCGCAGCGGCGTCGCGCCGCCGTCGCCTGAAAGCGCAGCTTGGGCTGCACGCTGCACCTCGAGGCGGCGGCATCGTCTGCACGACTCGCCGAGCGACGGACTGGAGCATCGCGCTGTACCACAATCATCAAGTCGGCAGCGTGCTGCTCCCACCTTAGCGCCGCGACGTCGAGCCCGCCAGGCAGCGCCGGACGCTCAGCAGGGTGCCAAGCACGCGCAGGCCACGCAGGAGACGTGGGTCGCAGGCTCTGCTTTCCAGCGAGCAGTTCAAGCAGCATGCGGCTATAGCTTGCACAGCTGTGCAGGTGACGACTGAGGATGCAAGAGCAGTAGCAGCCGCGTCACGAGCTATACGCCTCTCGCCGCGACTCAAGGATGTGTGCGCAGCACGGCCAGCGTGTATTGCGACGTCGCGATCGGCCGTAGAGTCCCGTTCAAAGAGCGTCCGAAGCATGTGAGTGGCACCGAAGAGCCGGCGAGAGGGCCTGGAAGCGCTCGAGACTAGGTCTCGGGGTTGCGCTGCCGTCCATGACGCTCGCTACGTGACTGCGTGCTCGGCGACCTAGGCGTGCACCTCGGCGCGCTGCTGCGCGCCCGGCATGGCCGAGCTTGACTGGGCGCCCGCTTCCCGGTCGCGCAGCGTGCGGAGTACCTTGAGTCCGAAGGCGACAAAGGCCGGGTCTTCGGCGACGCCTCTGTGCTCGCCCGTCAGCGCTTTTGGCGGCCCGCTCTCAGCTGCGGAAGGGCACTCACTGGCGCCCAGACGACTTGCCCGCCGCCATCCCGGCAAGAGCGTCTCCGAGAGAGGACGAGCGTACTCGAGCTCTGACGCCGCCGGATGACTGTAGCTTGAGAGCGGCATCGACGGGCGGGCGCGCCGCAAGCTGCAGCTTGAGCGTCGCGTTCTCCCTACGCAGCTCATCGACCGTCTGCGCCTGACACTGGATGTACTCGGCCTGCAGCTCGAGCTGCTGCATCTTCATGGCCAGCACCTGCGCATTCACGGCGCTGCACTGCGTCGTCACGTCGAGGAGCTCTTCGAGCTCGGCGACGCGGCACGCAAGTTCTTGCGAGAGCAGCAGCTCGGCCGTGATCGGCGTTGTGGGCGTGGATGACTTCTCCATCTGCAAGATGCAGAGAGAGGGTGTGGGTGGTGAGGTAGATGGGTTGGGGAGTCGAGAGCTGTGGGATATATTGAGGCAGGGAGGCGGCCCAGGCACGCGACGTGCACAGACCACCTCTCGCAGACCTTCTGACCTGTCATGCGCCGCGACAAAGGAACGATTCTTGCCTCACTGCAGTGCACGGTGCGACGGCGAGTAGGATGTGATGCACGGACAGCGAAGAGCTGACGGACGACTCGGGCTGCAGCAAAGCTCGCACCCGGTGCGTGGCAGGCTTCTCCGCGGCCTCACACGTCGCGGAAGTCAAGGCGCACGTCACACGACAGAGCTCACTGCATTGAAACGACAGTGAAGTGAGGCGTGTGTGAAGCTACTGAACGCGGACTGTCGAGGCGAGAATGACTGGATGGTGCGGGAGTGACGGTGACTTGCGGTGCGAAGCTGCGAGGCGCTTGCTCGAGCGAGGGGAGCCGGGGCCTTGCGTGTGGACTGACGCAGAGTTGAGAGGTCAGCGAGCGATTCGTTGACAGAGCTGCTGAGGAGAACGCTTGTCCATGCGCCTGTGCGGCTGATCGAGCGCATACAGGCGACAAAACGTCTCTCCACTGCTCAAGGGCTCTACACTCACAACGACGACTCGAGCGGGCCCGCTTCTCTGTCCGCCAAGGCCCTACGTCGCGCGAGCAGGCGCGACCGCCGCACGAGTGCAACGGGTACGCACGGCGCCGAGCACGACGCCGCGCATGACGGCCCAGTTGCGGCGCTGGCGCGTGCTCATGATCGCCTCAAAGTCGTCGAGGATGAGCTCGAGCGCCTCCTCCATCGTGTACGGGGGCACGCCGAGGCGCGCGGCGCCCTCGAGGCAGTACTCGACGAGCTCGCGCATGCTGATGACGCGGCCGTGGATCTGGAAGCGTGCGTCGTCGTCCGTCTGGTTGTTCGGCATGGCGTCGTTCAGGTCAGAGCGCTTGGCGATGAACTCGACGCCGCCCGGGCGCTCGACGAGCTCGCGCGCCGTGGTGCGCATGCCGCAAGGCAGAATGAGCGGCGCATCCCAGTGCGCAGCGATGACCTTGCGCAGCTTGCCCGTCTCGGGGTGCACGAGGATCGCCGGCTGCTCGTTGGTGAGCATGACCATGTGCTCGCTGCCCAGCTGGCTGCCCTCGAGCTCGCCCACGGCCACGGGGCGCGCCTGCTCGTTCTGCGGCGCGGCGGCGCGCGGCTCCGGCACGCCCGCCGGCGGCAGGTCCTTGACGCGCGGCTGAGGCAGCACCATGATGCGCGGGGGATGGTAGGCGACGAGCACGACCATGGCGGCGGTGCGGGAGGAGGCGAGGGTTGGGTGGTGCTTGGCGATGGGCACGGCGCGGCGAGATGAACGTGGTGGGTGAGAAGGAAGCGGCAGGCCGCGCCGGGCAGCGCTGGACAGCGTCACGCCTCTCACCCCTGACTTGCCGCAGCTGCGAGGCTCTGACAAGGCCGCGATAGACGCAGAGGCGAGAGCGTGTAAAGTGCGGCGGCGGCGACGCGCCCCTCGCAACACGCGACGCGCGCCGAGCGCGAGTCCGCGCTGCCGTCGTCGAGCAAGCGCGCAGCGAGCCACCTTGCGGAGTGTTCTGACCTTCGCCTCGCATGACGAAGCTTTCCAGCTGCGATGTACCTGCTTCTTGTTCTGAACCAGCCTGTCCAGTCGAAGCATCGCTTTCCCGCTCTCCAGTGCTTAGGCTCAGCGGACCGGTGCTCTTGTCCTGACGCGAGTCATCAGTGCACAAACGCATCGCAGAGCTCTCCGCAGAACCGATCTGCTTCCCCTCGTATCATCTTGCTGCTCTCTCAAGTAGGCATTCGTCTGGATTCTACAACATGCGCTCGCCAGATGCGCCGTCTACGCAGCAAGTCTACCCCTGCCTCAGTGAAAGTCAGGTTTTGAAATTGCTGGGGCGGTAGATATGAAGAGGATAGTAGATAGGGCATGCGGCAATCGTTGGACACGTTGTAGCGCACCACAAAGTGGTTGAGCGACGAAGAGGTGGTCAAAGGGGTGGGAACGGCCTGTACGGCATGAACAGGTAGGAGAGCGGGAGGAGCAGACGACGCAGCGGGTAGGAGAAGCTCTGACCGGACACTGCGTGGACGGGCTGATGGAGGACTGTCTTGTGTCAGTGGCAGCCTTGTGGAAGAGTTGCGAGACATGCTCTTCCATCCTTCCGCCAGAGAGTCCAGCACGACTCAGGAAAAGCGCGACTGCAAGCCTGTAGGGCGCAGCGGCGACAGGACGACGTGCATGCACTGCTTGAGCGGCAGAAGGCCGCTTTCCTCACCGCTCACGACGCCAAGCTCAACACTCACAAGAGAGTCGCGGAGAAGACAACCTCTCCTTCCTGGAGCGATCGGCGGAGGTCCTGTCCGACGCCAGAGTCTAGCTCGTCGTGCCCGAAGTCGAGGCCGCTGAGCTTGTGGAGCGGTCGTTGGCACGACGATACTCTCTGACCGCATCCGCGCACATGGCCTTCCAGACGAGGCGTTGACGCGAGCTCATGCAGTTCTCGTAGTCTTTGAAGATGATGCACATGTTTGAGACGACCGTCTTGGTGTCGAAGCTGGGCCCGGCAAGGTTGGCAGCGTTGACGCCGCAGTACTTCAGGAGCTCGTCAAGGCTGAGCTTGCGGCCAAAATGATAGAAATTGGCGTCGAGATCATCAGGATTGACGAACTGTGCCTCCGTCGCCGGTGCCATCCAGTTCAAGTTCTTGCTCATCATGAGCCCGAGCGTCGTCGTGACGCTGCCGTCGGGGAGGATGAGCTGAGTGTCGAGGGCGGGCGCGGAGATGCGCAGCCAGGCGCCACTGACTGGCTCGTAGCGAATGATGGGCAGGTGGTCACGATGTAGCTCCATGAGATTTGTGCGTACTCCTTGGTGAAGGACGGGATGTTCCAGGCCTCTAGGATGAATGCTGTGCTCGATGCTGACACAGGCCACATGACGCGGCTCCTTGCTGAGCGCAGCCAGAGACGCGCGCGTTGGAGGAAGCCTGACCATAGTCAAGGGCAGATGGAAATCCAGTCCTTCGGGCATCGTAATGGAGCATTTTGCTGAGGATGCGAGGAAGAAGAGGGCGAGCGAGTGTGCGCGCGCGCGAACGAGGGGATGTGGTGGGCAAGAGTCAGACTTCATCAGCGGCGGCCGGCGGCCGACATGTCTACCGCTCGGGCCTCCAAGCAGCCCATTGATGAGGCTGCGACACGCAAAGGAGCAGGCCCCACATCAATGCTATCACACCCGAGCTGCTGCGACACGTGCGCTGTATATGCCCGCGCCCGCTCCTTTGTCCTCGCGGCGCAAGCCCCTCCTTTGTCCTCGCGATATAGGCCGCGCGCGAGCACAAGGAGCGCTGTGAGACGCTCCGCACACCAACTCCGCGCCAATTTGCTCTCGACTCATGGGCCAGCCGTGTCTGAGAATGTACAGCGTCGTTCAGAGCGTGAGTGTGTGTGGTGCGGACAAAGATGACAGGTGGTGCGTGGCGATGACGGAGCGATGTGCTTTCGATGCTCGAGCGACAGAGGCGGGCGAGAGTAGACGGAAATGGACGACTTGCGGAGCGGCAGATGCAGACATGATGTACCAAAGGGTGCGTGAGCTAAAAGGGCGAGTGACATATGTCAGCGGCGGCGAGTCGAGAACAGAGCGATGCGGGCTCATCCATCCACCGAACACCGCGGGACCCGTGCGACCCGCCTAAGGACTACCTGCACATTGACAAAGCAACGTCCCTTCCACTGCTTGACAAGAGAGAAACTCACGTTCAACGCGCGGTTGCGATGCCCGGGCCGGAGCCGAAGCGAACGGCAACCATCAGGTCGAGCACGCGACGCACGTCAGTCCACGCAGGACGCTGACGCGAGCTCATGGCGGCGCTCATGTAGTCGCAGATGGCCTTGAGAGCCGAGCGGACGTTGTGCAGCGGGACACCGAGGAAGATGGCGTTCTCCAGGCAGTACTCGCCGAGCTCCATGAGCGAGATGATGCGCCCCTCGATCTGGAAGCGAGCATCGGCATCATTCTCGTTGAGCGTCGTGTCGACCGACGACCAGTTGGTCGAGGCCGTCGAGATGAATTCGACGTCGAGGCGCTCGCCGACTTCGCGCACCGTCGTGTGCGTGCCGTCCGGAAGAATGATCTCCATGTCGCGGCTGTCCGCGACGACCTTGCGGATCGTGCCCGTGCTCGGATCCTGGATGATCGTTGGAGTGTCGCTGAGGAGCACCTCGTTGGAGAGGCGCGTCGCCACTGCCACGCGGACAGGGCCGTCGTGCTGGCGCGGCGGCGTTGTGCGCTGGAGCGGCAGCGCCGTCAGCACGGGCGGGAGGTAGATCACGAAGTCCTCGGACATCGTCGCGCACTGTGCGTGGAGACGCAGGTAGCGGAGCGGAGAGGGCGGGCGGCGTGCAGGAGTGGAGAGGGCGGGCAGCGTGCACGCTGGATAGTGTGCGTGTTGGTGGCGGGACGCCAGGAGCGAGCAGTACGGGCGTCGTCCGGCAGCGAAAGTCATCCGGTATGGACAGGCGCTGCGCGCTCTCACCAGGCCTTGGCAAAGACGGCAGCGAGGCGGCGCTGCTGTGACAACTAGCCGAGAGCGCGTAAAGTGCTGCTGCGGCACATCACAACACGCCGCGCGTTTTCATCGTCGTCGAGCGGGCGTCCGGCGAGCTGCGCTTCCTAGTCTTCGTCCATGCTCCACGAGCTAAGGCTGAGATCTTCGACGTACTGCTCTGCGGACAGAGAAGCAGCGAGCAAAAGAGAGAACCGCTGCAAGCGTCGTCTCGCGTCCGAGCTATGCGGAGGCATCGGCGCAAGTGCGCCTGTGCTGCACACTCCCGAACTGCTACGGCGGCCTCGCTGGCTTGCGCATCGTGAAGGTGAGGCGCGCTGTCTCAGCTGTTCTCCGTGGTACTCTCGCGCTGCGCCAGTGTTGCGAAATGCTCGGCTTCCGAGCAGTAAGAGTGGTCACACGCTGACAGGGATCTCATGTGGCATTACGAGGTTCAAGGCCGCCGCCGACTGCGCTCGTGCGCAAGTCGGGCGGCTTGGCTGCTGGAAGAGAGGCTCTAACTGAATATGTAGTGATCTGAGGCTTGAAGGAGGACAGTGACGACGTGACGGATGGAGAGGATATGGGTCTGTGACGGAGACTGGGCGCTGCGTCAGCGATCGGATAGGGCCTACGCCTCTTGGGTGCACACAGCACGAACGTCACGGTATCGCGGGAGAGTCTGACCACCCCTTGCACCCAATCACACGCAGATGACAGCACTCACAATAGAGAGACTCGAAGCTGGATGCGTCTGCGAGACTTGGCCGCGAGCTCAGGCGGCGATCCCGTGCTCCTCGCGCAGCGAGCCAAGGGAGCTGCGCGAGCCGTCCGAGCCGAGGGAGCGCGAGCCGTCCGAGGCGAGGGCACGCGTGGTGCGCCGCGGCGAGGAGAACACGTGCGCCTCGCAGAGGTCCTGCCACGAGCGGCGCTGGCGCTTGCTCATCGACTGCGCCATGTGGTCGAAGATCGGGTGCAGCACGACGCCGTTGGCGTGGCGCGCGGGGCTCGGCGGCGCGAGGATGTGGCGCGCGTTCTCGACGCAGTAGTCGAAGAGCTCGTTGAGCGTGACGGGCTGGCGACGGCCAGCAATGACGAAGACGGCGTCTTTGTCGCTGCTGCCGCCGCACGAGCGCTTGGGTGCGGCGGGCGAGTGTGTGTACTGCACGCCCTGTGCGCACAGCTCGCGCGGCGTCATGCACACGCCGTGCAGCATGAACGGCACGTCGAGGCTCTCGGCAAAGATGGCGCCGGCAGCACCCGTGATGGGGTGCGGCAGGATGGTCGGGATGCCGCGGTCGAGCAGCTCGCGCAGCGTCGTGACGCCGCCGTCGTAGTACACGGGCTCGTCGCTGAGCGTGCGCGCCACGGCCGCCTCGACGGCCTGGTACGGGTCGCGGCTGGGCTGCACCGCGGGCGGCAGCGTGCGCAGCTGGGCAGGCAGGACGATGGTCATGGCGAGTCAAGGCTGGAGGTGGTGGTTTGCATGCGATGCGCTGATGTGGGCGCAGGACCGTCAGGAGCATGCGCTGGCACCCTTTTGAGGTCCTCCATGCGGCGCCGGAAGTGCCGCTTTGCAGGTTCCGCTGGAAGGAGGACAGGAGAGGCGAGAATGCCTAGCTACCCCTCGGCAGGGCGTCGCCGGAGGTGCAGCGCCCATCTCAGGGCAAAGTGCTCGGTCCGCCGCGTGCGCCCGGCCCATGCGCGGCGCGCACAGGGAGCCGCAGGCCACCAGCGAAGGAAGAACGCGCACTGGCCGCTCCTGCTGGGGACCCTGGTGCCGGCCGCTGCACGAGGACACGTCGAGCCGTAAGGCGTGTCGAGGATGAGATCAGACCCTCTGCAGGAAGATTTTGCGCGTCATCCAAGCAGCAGTCGTGCCGGCTAGACCCGGCCAAGGCCGCTCGCCTTGCCCTTTGACAGCTGGCGCTACGCACACGCGTGGGAGCAGCGTGGACCGCGTGGGAGCAGGAGCCGCAGGGAGCATGGAACGCGCGCAGGAGCCATGCGGCCGCTCAACTGGCGCTGGGGCCGGCCCAGCGAGGCCACAAGCTCCGGCATGTGACGTACAGCGCAAAGTGAGAGATGACCGAGACCGTCGAAAAGCAAGCTGTATTGGCCTGGTGCCGCGAGATGCAGTCGACGACGAGGGTCAGGGCACGCGTTCGCACACCACGCGTTGGTCCAGGGGCTGACAGGCTGTGTGAGCCGCCACGTGATCCTACTCGACATCTCCGGCTCAAGGTCGACCTCAACGGTGGCTGGTCGACGTGCAGCAGCATGCCGAGTGTCGCAGCTGCAGCGTGGACGCCGCTGCGGCAGGCGGGGCCGCCTTGCAGGCTAGCGCCGCGCTCAGGACACCGCACTTCCGGCTCGCTCGGCTTGATAGCAAAAGCGCAGGGTGACGTGGGCCGGAGACAGTCTCCTGGGTCGCGCTTGGAGCCAGCCGCCGTTGAGCAGCCCCGCAGACACCCCCTGAGCCAAGGCCCCACGCGTCGGACCGTTGTGCGTGCCGCAGCAGCTCGCCGCGCCGCAATCTGTCGCACGGCATGTGGGGCTGTGGCGGCGGATGGACGAGCCGCCGCCGCGCTGAGTCGAGTCGCCGCAAGCTGGACGCCGTCGGCGGGGAGCTCAGGAGGCATCAACACAACCCGCGTGGTCACGCGAGGGCGGCAAGCGCGCATGGCGGAGCCCGGCGGATCTCGACGGCGAGCCACAGCCGCCGGCTGAGCGCCCAGCTCGCCGGCCGTGACGTCGAGGCTCTTGGCGCCACGCAGCAACTCGTGGCGCGGCATGCGCTCGAGAGAAAGCTGGAAACGGACGGTGCATGTCAGGTGCGGTGCCCCGCACTCCGACCGGCGTTGCCCGGCGCGGCGCGACTGCGGCGGCGAGGCGCTCGCATGGGAAAGTTCGGCCGGCGGCGACGCCGACGAGCTCGCGACGTGGACAGTTGCTGCGCGCTGCGGACCTCTCGCGGCTTGGAGGTGCGAGGCCGCTTCTCATGCCGCTCTGGCGTGCGGCCAAGCCGGGCCAGCGCACGAGGCGACAGGCGGGTGCATGCGCGGCGTCTTGCTCTCTTCACTGCGGCACTCTCACGGCGCATCGCCTCACGCCGGGGGGCTGGCACAAGAGGCTTGCCGCCGTGCCTCGTGTGATGCGTGGGAGAGAACGGCCGGCTGCGGCATGGGCTCGGCGTCCAATGGCGCGTCTTTAGGGCGCCGGAGCGTGCGGAGTGGGCGGCGCGGCCCCACGCGCAGGGCCCGTCGGAGCGGCGGCGCTGGTGCGAGAGGCCCGAGCTCGCCGAGAGCGATGCGGACTCCGCTCGGCTGCGGGTCGTGGTGAGCATGTGCGGCATGGCTGCGCTGCTCGCGCTGCAGGCTGCGGCGCTGCCTTTGCTCAGGTGCCGGCGTTGACAGCGGATGCAAGGGGCTGCCGCAGCGCAGACGCCGGCGGCGCACGAGGCTAGGAACGCGCGCGTCGCTGTGCGGAAAACGCGCGCGCGTCAAGGCCCAACGCTCCCTCGGACGATGCTGCCCGGCGAGCTCGCCGACCGGGCAGGCAGCTCTGCTCGCGGCGATATCCCATGCGCACGCGCAGGAATGCGAGGAGCACAAGGAAGCCAAGGCGGAGCCGTCATGCTCAGCACGCCGCGTCGCACGGCCGGCGGCGCTGCGAGCTGCCAAGTCCGAGGACTGCGCGCGGGCGGCAGCAGGCTGCGTTTGCCACCCGACGCTAAACGCCTGCCATGGCGCGTCGGCTCTTGGGGTGCAGGAGCGCTGGCGGCTGCTCTTGAGCGCACAGGCCGCGGCCGTGGAGGTGTCGAGCAGCGCCAGCGCCGTGCGGCCGTAGCGTTGACAGCGCGGGAGGCAGCAAGAGCCGACAGAGGATCTGCGGCTGTCATCTGACAAAGAGGCCGCCTTCTTGTCGTCGTCTCCAAGGGCGAAATTCGAACGGCATGCGGCCTCCGCAGCCGCATCAGGCGTGGAGCTGGGTGCTGGCCCCTGGGGTGCAGAATTTGTATTCGCGTTGCTCCGCCGATGGCTCGCAGAGGGGCAAACCAAAGGAGCAGACCCTGCGTCTGGCGGCTGCCGCGCCGCAAGCAGACTTGGCCGTGCGGCAGCGCTTGCACGGCGAGCGTCCACGCGCTCCTACGGCGCTGCGAGGGATCTGCATCTGGCGGCGCTCGCTTCCACGCTCGCAGCCAGAGCGGCAGCCGCTTCGGCGGCGCAGGACGAGGAGACGAGGAGACGGCCGCGCTGATGCACGGCGAGAAGCAGGCACCTGCGGAGCGCTAAGCTCCAGTCAGGGTCTGCTTGGCGCGAGACAGGCCGCGTGCCGGGCGAGGGTGCGAGATCGCGCCGAGACGGCGGCTCGGTGGCGGAGGGCGAATCGCGAAGCACAAGGCTCGCCCAGCGGCAGCAGCAGCGCCCTCATCGGCAGCTCGTCTGCCGGACCGATGCCGGCATGCGGCGCTGGCTGCAGCATGTGCATGCAGCCAGCGGCTCAGCAGCTCTGCCTGCAGGCGGTCAGGCGAGCCGAGTCTGCGGCGGCTGAGTGGGCAGGTGCTGCAGCGCGCGTCACTCTGCTGCTGCCTGCAGTTCCCAGGGCCGTCTCCGCGTGCTGCCGCTGGGCAGGCGCCGGCCACGGCATCAGCGGCGCTGCGGACGCGGCACAGCGGCAGCATCGGCCGCTGCGGCTCCGCCCCAACGAGGCGAGCGCTTCGATGGGCACACGCGCAGTCGCCTGTCAGGGCCCGACAGGAGCCCAAATTTGCGCTGGCGGCGTGCCGCTGCCGCTCCACACGACTGTGCTGCTGCGCCACGCTCGTGTTGGCGCTTGCGCGACCCTTCGCGCACGCCGCGCGCACGCTTCCCCGCCTTGGACGCTGGCTTGCTTGCTGCGCGGCTGCGCCCGCTGATCGCTGCCAGATGCGCTCCTAGCGGGCACACGCTGACCGAGCTGGCATGTGGGCGGCGACGAGCCGGAATCAAGAGCGGCGGGCGAGGGAGAGCGCGAGGGCGGCGGCGTGGCGCCGAGGCGAGTCTCACCGCGGCGCGTCTCTGCGGCGTGATGCGCGGCCGCGGCTGCCGGCGCCGCGCTGCAGCTGCTGCTGCGCCCGCCGCTGCCTCCTGACGCTGGACGAACTCGCCTCGCCGGCACCACTCGCGGCTCCTCACACCTCTCTTCCTCCCCCCTCTCGAGTCCGGCCGCGGTCGCACCTTTCCTCGCACCTCTCTCCCCCACACTCCACACCCACTCTGCGCCTTTTTCTCGCAGGCAAGAAGCAGCGCGGCGCCGCCAAGTCGTTCTCTCCACCCCCGACCTGCTGGCGCGCTCCCCGCACTCGGGCATCCCTGCGCGCCCGCCCGCCTCTCCTCCCATCCGCCCTCGGTCCTCTCATCTGCGCCGCCAGCTCTCACTCGCCGCACACACACGTCCTTCACGTCATCGTGAGTGTCTGGCTTGTCGAGGCCTTTGCTTCGAGCTCGCGCCTCGGAAGACGTGGGCCGGGAACAAGGGCGGCGCTGCTCCTCGGCGCAGCGTGGGCCGCATCGGGCAAGCAGCCACGGGTGCAGCCCCTGTCTTGCGCAGGCCATCTGGCCGTGCAATGCCGGCTGGACGAGATGCATGGCCGTGCTCAAGCTGGCCGTCTGTGCCTTGGCAGTGTTGGGCTCGCACTGCGGTGAGAAGAGGCGGCATTGCGGCATCGCGGGTAGCACAGGGGGCCGTGCGTGTGGGTGTTCATCGCGCTCGGCGCAGGCGACGAGCTCGTGCTGCTGCGGCAGCCTCGTCGTCCATGTCTGCGTCGTACCTGCTTGCTGCTGCTGCTGCTTTTGCTGCTCGTCGCCATCCGTGCTTGGCCCCACAGCCGGCCGGCGTGGCGGCCAGGAATTCAGGAGCGCCTTGCGGCCGAGCCGTTGAGCGCGGCGCGGGTCTCTGGGGGCCGCCTGCATGCTGCAGCTGCACCTGCGCGGCTGCGCGCTGATGCTGTTGCAGGCGCGCCGCGGCGGCGATGCCCTGCAGCGCGCGCCCACACTGCTCCCGTGCCCGCGCGCGCGGCACGATCGACGCGCGCGCAGCAAGCTGCAGCCGCACCGCACGCCGCCTGCGCGCCGGCGCCAGTTCGTTTCGCGGGCGCGCCGTCGGGGTTCGCTGCGCCTGCCTGCCTGCGCGCCTCCAATCTCTCGATACTCTCTGCTGCTCGCGGCCGTCCTTGGAAGCCAGCAGCAGCCTGAGCGTGGCCCGGCCTGCCTTCCCGCCAGCATCTGCGGCTGCCAGCGCGGCCCACACCCCTCACTCTCTTCCTCCATCTCCTCGCACGGCTGGCTGACCATCCTCGCTCGCCGCACAGCCTGCCCGCCGCGCGCGCCGCTCGCGTGCACCCTAGCACTCCCTTCACCCCGCACTCGCACCCGCCGCTCATGCTCGCGCTCAACTCCGCATCCTCGACCACGACGATGCAGTACGACCGCAGCGCCGACGCGGCATCCGGCGGCAGCGGCCGCAGCACGCCGACGCACTCGGCCGCCGCCGCGGCGCGCGCCCGGCACCACATGCGCAGCTTCAGCAGCGAGCCGACGCGCTTCGCTGCTGCGCCGTCGAGCGCCGGGCCGTCGCGCTCGCCGGCGCCGTTCCCGAGCAACATGCTGCCGCGGCGCAGCACCGAGAGCCACGCCTCGGCCGCCTCGTCGGCCACGACGAGCGCAGCATCCTCGACGCGCTCCACGCCCAGCTCGAGCCCGGCACCGCCCACACGCCCGCCGCTGCGCACTGCCAGCTCCAGCACGGCCACGGCCAGCGGCAGCAGCATCGGCAGCAGCAGCCGCCAGTCGAGCAGCTCCACAGCCGCCAGCGAGCAGCCGCCGCCGCGAGAGGCAGCGTCCGCGCCCTCTGCGCCGCCGCGCACTGTCTCTCCGCCGGCTGCCACTCCAGCAAGCAGCACGGCGAGCACGCCTGCCAGCAGCACCGCCAGCACGGCGCCGAGCAGCAGCCGCTCGAGCAACGCGAGCAGCGTCGACGGCACGCCGCCGACGCAGCGCCGCCTCTCGCCCACGCGCGCCGACGAGCCCGTGGATGAGACGCTGGAGAAGCTGCGCCAGGCTCAGGCCAACCGCCGGCCCAAGATGATGCGCCTCACGCCCGCTCACTCCAGCCTTCCGGCGCGCTCCTTCAAGTCGCCGGTGGGCAGCAGCGGCAGCTCGAGCTTCGGCGACGTCAGCACGCCGACGCCCAGCAGCGTTGCCTTCCCGGCCAAGGGCCCGCAGTCCAGCGCCTCGGCCACGGCGCCGCTGCACCCGTCGTCGCGCAAGGCCGTGGCGATGAAGCAGTCCGCGCCGGCCGACGAGTCGCCCGGCCTGCTCATCGACCTCAGCCACCTGCCCAGCCCGTCAGTCACGGATCTCGAGGGCCCGGTGACGACGTCGCAGATCGCACCCGACCGTCACCCGCGCGACCGCCACGGCAACCCGATCAAGTCAAGCCTCAAGTCGCCCGCCGCCTCGCACTTCCTGCCGCCGCGCGCCGACAGTGTGCCGTCGCTGCCAGCGAGCATGCGCTTTGCCAAGAGCGTGCCCACGACGCCGACGGTGGCCAAGGCGGTGCACTTCGACTCACAGCTCGAGCACGTCAAGGTGTTCAAGTTCAAGCAGCGCCCGGCCGCCGTGTCGCGCGACGGCAGCCCCGAGCAGACCGAGACGGAGACCGAGGAGGAGAAGGAGCTCTTCCCCTTTGTCTACGGGCGCAACCGCGGCAACAGCTCGCCCGATGCCTCCTTCCGCACCGGCGGCAGTAGCCCAGACTCGCGCTCGTACGGCAGCGGCAGCAGCAGCGGCAGCCTCGCCGTGCCCGCCGAGGCCGAGGAGCAGCTTGTGCTGCGCCTGCCCAACTTCCCGTCCTCGACGCGTGTCGCCGTCGACCGTGAGATCTTCCTCGAGCGCATCTACCTCGCCGACGACCTGCGCAGCGTCAAGGGCAGCGTGCAGGTGCGCAACATGTCGTTTGAGAAGTGGGTCGCAATCCGCTTCACGCTCGACAAGTGGGCCAGCGTCAACGAGGTGTCGGCCGACTACGCCGAGAGCATCAAGGACGGCGCCGCGGACCGCTTCACCTTCTCGATCAAGCTCAACGAGCTGCTCAACTGGCCGCGCGGCGCCGCGGCGCACGAGACGAAGAGCATGTTTATGTGCCTGCGCTACACCGTCGGCAACGCCGAGTACTGGGACAACAACGAGGGCCTCAACTACCAGCTCGACTTCCGCAAGCGCCAGGCGCCCAGCACACCGGCCAGCACGCCCGCGGCGAGCGCCTACTCGCCGTCCGGCTCGTCGGTGCGCTCCTCGTTTGCCAACGGCAGCGGCTCGTCGGCCAAGGCGCGCATCATCGAGATTGCGCGCCGCGGCGTGCACGGCGGCCCGCGCCAGGCGGGCTTCGCCATGGAAGACCTGCGCCGCGAGCTCGACCGGCTCAAGTCCGACGAAGAGGACGAGGACCGGCTGGCTGCGGCCGCCGAGGCTGAGGCTGTCGCCGAGGGCGTGCTGCCGTTCCTCGCCAAGTCCAGCGGCGCCGGCTCGCCGTCGATGGAGCGCGTCAGCCCCGAGCTGGCGCGCGCCTACCTGGCTGAGAAGGCGAAGCGCAAGCAGTCGCCGCCGAGCTCGCCCGGCGGCGGCCGCGGCAACAGCTCGCCGTCGATGTGGTCGGCACGCTACGACTTTGGCGAGAGCCTGCGCAACCCGCGCAACGGCAGCCGCACCACGGGCCACGGCCGTGCCGCCGCGCTCGACTACTTCTCTTCGAAGCCAAGCCCGCGCGCCCCGACCTCGGCGACCTCGTCTGGCCTGCCGTCCTCGACGACGCCCACGCCGAACCAGTTCATCGTCAGCGTCTCGTCGCCCAACGGCAACCTCAGCAGCGCGGCCAGCACGCCGGGCACGGGCAACGACTCGCCCGACTTTGCGCACCGCTTCGGCATGATCTCGCCCGGCCTCGTGCACAACGTCGAGCACCGGCCGATTGTGGCGCCCGGCTCCGAATCGTCGTCGCCGCAGACGTCGCTCGTCGTGCCGCTCGCCGCCGGCCCGCTGCCGCCGTCGCCGGCGGCGCAGCTGCAGATCCGCACGCAGCAGCCGCAGCCGCAGGCCGCGAGCGACCGCTTCTACAGCTGGCCGCACTCGCGCCGCACTGCCTCGCCTGCCACTACGCCCACCGCCGGCGGCAGCGGCAGCAGCGGGCGCGAGAACATGTTCTTCGAGGCCATGCTGCAGAACGGCAGCCCGGTCGAGAGCGGCAGCATGCCCGGCACGCCGCGCACGCCGAGCCCGCCGGCCGACTTCAGCAAGGGCAGCGCCAAGGCCAGCCCGCACTCGTCGGGCGCCACGTCGCCGCTTTCGCCCGACGGCTCGCCGAGCCTCTTCTCGCCCGGCGGCGCCACGTCGATCTGCTCCAACGACTCGGACATGACCGTCGTGACGCCCGAGGACCCGCATGTGCTGCGTCTCGAGCGTGCCTCGCACGGCACGTTCGCCGACGAGGCCGACGATGCCGCCTCGGCTACCTCTTCCTCGAACACGTCGTCGCCGCGTCTGCGTCCTGCGGCGCTCAGTGACATGCAGGAGCTGGTTGCGCGCTACTGCTGGGGCACCGACCTCGTGCCCGGCGGTGGCTCGCTCGTCGCCACGCCCGGCACCGACGCCGCCGTGCGTGTCTCGCCGCCGATCGCTCCTGGCCATGCGCCACACATGTCGCCGCTCGCCAGCGGCGCCTCGACACCGACTCTGTGCTAAGGGTTGCCTCGCTGCCCTTCCCGTTCCCATTCCAGCACGCTCCCACCTCACTGACTTCCCGATTGACCCGCGACCCGCGACCCTCTCCGTTCCGTCCACATCCGCTCTCAGCTCACTCGCGCCCCCATCTGTTCCCACGTCACATCGTTCTCACTCTCCCCGGCCTCACTGCGTCTCGTCTTGCTCCTGCGATGCCCGCCCACACCCAAGAAGTGCCCCTTGTCTTCTCGTCTCGCCGCTCCGTCTCAATTGCCTACATCCAGACATACTTTGATATAGCTCCATCTGACCCGCTGCCGCCCTCGTGCGCACAATACATCTCTTCTCGGCTACTCGTCTCGCGTGATCGTGCCGGCAGAGGTATAGCATTGGGCTCGCAGGCCCCTCAGCCCAGCACACGCCGCAGATCGCCCTCGGCGACGCGCACCAGCGTGACGGGACAGCGCGGGACACGCTCGAGCGCCGCGTGCAGGCAGGCAAAGCAGCCCGCGTAGCCCGTGGGCAGCATAGCCGGATTGGCAATGGGCGCGGCGCCGCTGTGAAAGGAGTCAGCGAGTGCGGCGAGGTGTGAGGAATGTCAGGACTCACCAGAGCACGCAGGAATTGTGCAGCAGGCCCTCCTGCGCCGCCAGCCGCTTCTCGCTGTCCTCGACGGGCGGCAGGCGTGTCGTAGCGACGCCCGGCGCGCGCCAGCTGGCGTCCTTGACGTACAGGCAGCCCTTAGGGTGCGGCAGCAGCACCTTTGGTGCGCCCAGCGTCGGCGCTGAGTCGTTCTCTCCGCCGAGCGCGCCTGATGCTCCACCGCCGCCGCCACGCCGCCGCCGAGGGTTGTCGGGCGAGTACCACCACTCGAGGAACTTGAAGGCGAAGATGGAGAGCGGCAGCGCATACTTGAGCGCCTCGAAGGCCATGTACGGCGACGACTGCAGCAGACGCAGCGCGAACTGCAGCGGCGACCGCAGCGGCGAGGGCATGTCGGGCGGCAGCAGCGGTGGTGCTGGCGGCTGCGGCGCGCAGGGCATGAGCACACAGAACCAATCTGCGATAGCACAGCAGGCGGCCGGCAGCGAGCGCATCACTCACGTAGTCGCCAGGGCCCACACGCCGGATGTCGACCCGCAGCGCCTGCAGCCACGGCCGCCAGTACGGCGTCTTCTCGAAGAGGTAGGCGATGTTGTAGCTCAGCAGCCACAGCTGGTACGCAGCGCTGGCCCACGGGTAGCCGTGCCGCAGTGCGTACGTCGCCAGCGCGCGCAGTCGCTCTATCCGCGTCTGTGAGGCGGTCTGCGTAGCAATGTCAGCGCTCGTGCCGATACGACAAAAGGAGCATTCCAGCGGTGGAGCTCTCTTCCTTTGCCACACGGATCGGTACAGTGCTTTGCGGACGCACTCCACGTTTCTCCAAAGCTGCACTCGCGGGCTCTGCGCCGATGCACACTCACCTCGTCTGCCCAACCGCGCTCATCCTCAAACAGCGCGCCCTGTGCGCCTCCGCCAACACGCTCCCACGCATCGTGCAGCTTGCCCTTGAGATACGGTGCTGCCACGAGCAGGAACAGGCTGGCGCGGATCTCGCGCGGCCGCAGCGCCTCGTAGCGCGCCAAGCTGGCACGCGGCGTCGCGCTGAAGCCCTTGGTGCGCGAGCTCGAGAGTCCCGGGCGTCGCCGCCGCCGCAGGCCGTAGAAGTTCTCGGCAAAGGAGGAGCCTGAGATGCGTGTGAGCTCGATGTCGCACGAGCGCCAGCGACATAGCGAGGCTGCACAGCGGCTAGGGACGGCGCTTCGACCACAGCAGTGCGCCTCGGCGGACCAGCCGCGACAAGGAAAGCTCGGCCTGGCCTGACATTGCTGCCTAGGGACCGGTCGAAGCTCTTCGTATCCCGTCGCGCTGTACAATCCGCTGGCTGTCTGCGCATGCAACAATATCACCTCACGTCCGCTGCCCCTCTTAGCGGCCTCAACGCCAACGCCGCTCCCACAGCCCACTCACCCCACGTCTTAAGGTAGTGGCGCTCGACGGCGTACATTGCGAGCGCATACACCTCGTCGAAGCGGTTTGCGACACGCAGCAGGGCGCGTGGATGGCGCTGCGCGAGCGTGGCGACGACGAAGCGCAGCGCGGGCGCGAGGAGGTCGCGCAGCTGCTCCTGCGCGACGAGCTCGAAGAAGGAGGGGCGCAGCGCGTCGGGCGCGCCCGACTGCGTGGGGTCGACGGAGGAGAGCACGTCCATGGCGTCGGCTGTCGAGTGTCCAGCGCAGCTGAGGCGAGCCCGCTGGAGTATGCGCGGCCGAGGCGGTGCGGGGTGGTGTGTGTGGGACGGAGGAGTGCGAGCGAGCGTGAGTCCGGGCCGGGCCGGCCGCGCTGCCGAGCCAAAGCATGGGCCGTGGGAACAGCGCGGCGTGCGCTTCTCGCGCCAGCAAGGGGCTGTGGCGGCAGGCCGGCGTCTATCTTCCTGCACCTCTTCCTCTCACCACCCCCACCTCTCCTGCCCATCATGCCCGACGGCTCCGGTCCGCCGTCTCAGCGCCGCGCCACCGAGGCTGGCTCCTCGCGGCCCGAAAAGGTGCACCCGCTCCTCACGCGTGCCCAGCTGGCGGCGCGCATAGCCGCCGGCGAGACGCTGGTGCTGCACGGCGTGCGCATCTACCGCCTCGACGCCTGGCTCAAGCGCCACCCGGGCGGCGAGCTGGCCATCCTGCACTTTGTCGGGCGCGATGCGCGCGACGAGATCGAGGCGTACCACTGCGACGCCACGCTGCGCCGCATGCGCGCCTTCCAGGTCGCCACCCTGGCGCCGCAGGACGTGCACCCCGAGACGGGCTACAAGCCGCTCATGCCGCCCGTGCAGCTCGGCTACCGCGCCGGCAAGCTCGAGACGCCCGACGCGCAGTGGCTCGCATGGACGCAGTCGCAGCAGGGCGCAGAGGAGGCGTCCAAGACGGGCAGTGGCGCAGATGACGAGCCGGCGGAGAAGGCAAGAGCACACGCTGCGCCGGCAGCCGAGCGGCCGCAAGGCTTCCCGCTGCCTGTCGCCATGCTCGAGCCGCCAGCACCGCCGGCCGGCATCGAGCCGGCGCGCGAGCAGGCCATCTCGAAGGCCTATCGCGTCCTGCACGACGAGGTCAAGGCGGCGGGTCTCTACACGCTGCGGCCCGCCGGCTACATGCGCGAGCTGTCTCGCTACGCCGTGCTCTTCGCTGCCTTTGTCGGCTGCTATGCGCACGGCTACTTTCTGCTCTCATCGCTCTGCCTCGGCCTCTTCTGGCACCAGGTGACGTTCTCGGCGCACGATGCCGGCCACAGCGGCATCACAGGCAACCACGCCGTCGACCGCGCCATTGGCATCTTTATCGCCTCGCCGCTCGGCGGCCTCAGCCTGGGCTGGTGGTGCGACAACCACGACGTGCACCACCTCGTCACGAACCACCCGGAGCACGACCCGGACATCCAGCACATGCCCTTCTTCGCCATCAACCCGGCCTTCCTCGTCGCCGCCGCGCCCTCCGAGGCTGGCGGCAAGGAGGCGCCGGCGCCTGGGCCGCACGGCCTCTGGAGCACGTACTACCGCCGCTCCCTCTTCTTCGACGCGCCGGCGCGCTTCTTCCTCAAGCACCAGCACGCGCTGTACTACGTCGTCATGTCGCTCGGACGCTTCAATCTCTACGCCAACTCGTACGGCTTCCTGGCCAAGCGTCCCGCACACCGCCGCGACCGCTGGTGGCTCGCCGAGGTGGCCGGCCTCGGCGTCTTCTGGGCGTGGTTCGGCGCGTGCCTGGCGCACTGCCCCGACTGGACCACGCGCGTCCTCTTTGTGCTCATCAGCCACATCTCCACGAGCCCGCTGCACGTGCAGGTGAGTGGCCCGCTCTGGCCCTCCGCGCCGCCACATCTTACTGACCCCTGCTGCAGATCGTGCTGTCGCACTTTGCGCGCTCCAGCGCCGATCTCGGGCTGTACGAGAGCTTCGCGTCGCGGCAGGTGCGCACAACGATGGACGTCGCCTGTCCGCCCTTCCTCGACTTCCTGCACGGCGGTCTGCACATGCAAGTCACGCACCACCTCTTCCCGCGCGTGCCGCGCCACAACCTGCGCGAGGCGCGCGACCGCTTCACGGTCCCCTTCTGTCGCAAGTGGGGCCTCGACTATGCCGAGTACGGCTTTCGAGAGGGCAATGGCCGCGTGCGGGACACGCTGCGCAACGTCGCTATGCAGGTGCGCCTGCTTGGCAAGGTGGCGCGCGCGCAGGCACTCGGCGAGCTGCACTAGCGCTGGCGCTTTGCCGCTTTCGTCCCCTCTCCTTTCCTCGTGGGCCAATGCATCATCTATGCTCTCCTGAATGTTTTGATTGCGTGTGCTCCGCCACTACTCTGCTTGGGCAAAGGGACTGGAACAGAAGCGGTCAGCGACGCGTGTGTCCGCGACAATTGAGGAGGCACGCACTTTGCGATCTGCTCGAAGCCGTCGGCCGGGTTGATGACGGTGAGCGCCGTACCGCGCAGCACAGCGAGGCCGAGAGCCCGCGTCTGCTCCGTCGGCTCGCCCGTCTCGGGGTCTGCATGTGGAGAAGGAGCTCAGTGTCCTGCCGCAGCGGCTCCCCGCGCGCTAGGTCAGACGCACCGTTGATGTACTCCTCGACCTCGTCCATGACGAGGTTGAGCAGCTGGTCGTAGCCCTTCAACACGCCGATGACTGCAGAAGGTTGTCAGAGCTGATCTGGCGCGCATGCAGGGCTGCTTGAACGTGGCCCAGGCAGCGGCACGGCCTGACCGTCCCTTGCGCTCAGCGATGGGCGCCAGCAAGCGGGCGCATATGGCCAACGCTGTCGCTGCCAGCCACGCTGCGAGCTCCCTCTGGCCATCGCGTTGGCTCTTCGCGATCCAAGCAGCCTTCTCCACTCAGTCAGCTCTCGCTCGCACGAGCGATTTCCGCCTCTTCGTAGCTTGCGCGAGGGGGCCCCAAGTAGCCCCTCACTCCATATTTTTGCGCCACCGCCGCTGCCACATGTCTGCCAGCCGCACTCACCCTGACGCCCGCCGGCGAACTTGACGCGCACGCGCTGGTCGACGTACTTGGCCAGGTCGAGGATGGCCTCGCGCTTCGGCCGCTCGGGGCCCTGCGTGGCACTGCCGCCTGCGCCTGCTGCACCGCCGCCCCGTCCGCCGCCGCGCCCGCCACGAGCGCCGCCGCCACGCTGCCCGCCGCGCGAGCCGCCGCCGCGAGCCTGTGGAGGGTGTGAGCACGAGCGAGGGAAGAGCGCCGCGATTGGTGCAGACTCACGCCTCGCTCAGACATGAGTACGTGCGGAGATTGTGCGGTGTGAGAGGGTTCGCCGGCCGGAGTGAGTGAGTGGCTGGTGGAGGTGTGCGTGTGGGTGCAAGTGGTGCGGAGGCAGGCAGCAGCTGCTGCTGGAAGGAGCGCTCCTCGTCGTCGCGCGCCGGCTGCCGCACCGCGCCTGGAGCCGACGACGGGGCCGTGGGAAGGCGACTATAACTCGGTCCGGCGGTGTTGTAGTCCCGGGCGCGTCGCCAATACAGATGCTCCGCGGCGGCCTGTAGTCCCCTCGCTGGCGCGCGCCGTGCACGAGCCGTGCGCCAGCTCGTCTGTTGCTCTCGGTCGCGTCTCTCCTTCTCGCTCCCTCCACGACTGCCCTCACGACCCTCACGCTCCTCCTACCTCCCTTGCGCCACGCACTGCCTGCGTGCCCTCCTCGCGCACCGTCATCGCCGCAGCCTTCCGCTGTGCTGCTTCGCCGCGCCTGCGCCTCGTGGCCCCGCTGCCTTTGAGCTCGAGCACGCTCCTGCTGCTGCCAGGCAGCTGCTCTCGCCGCCATGAGCCGTCCGCGCTTCTTCACGGCGCCGCGCAAGGGTCAGTGCTGCGCCGAGGGGACGACACGTCCCATCGCATCTGCTTACACGCTCCGCCGCCCGCAGGCGAGAACTTCGAGCTGCGCGCTGACTGTGAGGGCAGCACTGAGGTAGGGCCGACAAGCACCGCTCATCACCCCTGCCACAGTGAACTCGGAGTACCGCGACCGGCGGAAAGATGCCATCAAGCGCGTCATTGCCAACATGACTGTGGGCAAGGATGTGTCGGGCCTCTTCCCCGACGTGCTCAAGAACATGCAGACCGACGACCTCGAGCAGAAGAAGCTCGTCTATCTCTACCTCATGAACTACGCCAAGACGCAGCCCGAGCTCGTCATCCTCGCCGTCAACACGTTTGTCAAGGTGCGCAGGTCGTCGTACGCGCTTCAGGCGCTCTGCGGCTGACACACTTGCGCGCGCAGGACTCGGACGACCCCAACCCGCTGGTGCGCGCCCTGGCCATCCGCACCATGTCGTGTCTGCGCGCCGAGAAGATCATCGACTACCTCTCCGACCCGCTGAGCAAGGCGCTGCGCGACGACAACCCGTACGTGCGCAAGACGGCCGCCATCTGCGTGGCGAAGCTGTACGAGATGAAGCCGGAGATGGCGCTCGAGGGCGGCTTTGTGGGCACGCTGCGCGACATGGTGGGCGATGCGAACCCCATGGTGAGTCTGCGGGCAGGCGGAAGGCAACCCTTGGAGACGTGCTGTATGGACCACGGGATCGAGGTCGGGCCCAGCTCCCAGGCAGCGTAGCTGACGCGCGCTGCGTTAGGTCGTCGCAAACGCCGTCACGGCCCTCACCGACATCCACGAGACGGCGCTGGAGGTGGACCCGTCGGGCGAGTCTGCCCTCTTTGTCATCGACACGGCTATTCTGGCCAAGCTGCTCATCGCGCTCAACGAGTGCACCGAGTGGGGGCGCATCGCCATCCTCAGCTCATTAGCGCGGTATAAGACGCGGCCGGGCGACGAGGGCGACAAGGAGGCAGAGCACATCTGCGAGCGTGTCATGCCGCAGTTCCAGCATGCGAACGGCAGCGTCGTGCTCAGCGCCGTCAAGGTGAGTGGACCAGTCGCGTCTCCGAGCTGCCGGCGCTGATGCGGGCGCGCCAGGTGATCATGATCCACATGGAGCGGATCCCGAAGCAGGAGTTCGTCAAGCAGCTCGTGCGCAAGATGGCGCCGCCGCTCGGTGAGCGTCGCGTGTGCCAGTCACGCGTGCACACAATCTGATGCATCGATGCACAGTGACGCTCGTCTCTTCTGCGCCCGAGGTGCAGTGGGTCGCGCTGCGCAACATCAATCTCATCCTGCAGAAGCGGCCCGACGTCCTCTCGACGGAGCTGCGCATCTTCTTCTGCAAGTACAACGACCCGAGCTACGTCAAGCTCGAGAAGCTCGAGATCATGATCAAGCTCGCCAACGAGAAGAACGTCGACATGCTGCTGAGCGAGCTGAAGGAGTGAGTGCGCCGCCTCACCTGTGCGGCAACAGCGCTGATCAGCTCTGCCTGCAGGTACGCCTCGGAAGTGGACGTGGACTTCGTCCGGCGCGCGATCCGTGCCATCGGGCAGTGCGCCATCAAAATCGACGATGCTGCCGAGCGCTGCGTGCACGTGCTGCTCGACCTCATCGCGACGCGCGTGAGCTACGTGGTGCAGGAGGCCGTAGTCATCATCAAGGTGTGTCGCGCGGACAGCACGCTCCACTGGTCCCCCTGTCTGACGCTTCTCTGCCAGGATATCTTCCGCAAGTACCCGCAGAACTACGAGGGCATCATCCCGACGCTCTGCGCGAATCTGGAGGACCTCGACGAGCCGGAGGCCAAGGCCTCGCTCATCTGGATCCTGGGCGAGTACGCCGAGAAGATCGAGAACTCCGAGGAGCTGCTCGGCTCGTTCCTCGACAACTTCGTCGACGAGCAGTACCCTGTGCAGTTCCAGATCCTCACGGCCATCGTCAAGCTCTTCCTCAAGAAGCCGGAGCATGCGCAGGGCACGGTGCAGCGCGTCCTCGAGCTTGCAACGAAGGAGTGCGATAACCCGGATATTCGAGACCGCGCCTTCATCTACTGGCGCCTTCTGTCCAGTTCGGACAGCAACGCCGGCAAGGTGAGCCTGTATGGGTGTGAGGTCCGACGAGACGCTGGCTGACATCGCCTTCACAGTCCGTCGTGCTGGCTACGCGCCCGCCGATCTCCATTCCCCTCACGACTGTCACGCCGGCGCTGCTCGACGAGCTTGTCAGCGACCTCTCGTCGCTCGCGAGTGCCTACCACAAGCCCGAGTCAACGTTCATCGGACGTGGCCGCCTCGGCGCCGACGCGCTGGCCAAGAAGTGCGTACGCGCGCTCCTCTCCCTTCTGTCTCTTTACTGACGCGCTTTGCTCTTTCGCAGGCGCGACGAGGTTACGCGGGAAAAGGCGCTGGCCACCGTTGTGCAGGGCCAGGGCGCCGAGAACCTGCTCGACTTCGACGCCGACGACGAGCCGGCACGGCCAGCAGCGCCGGCTGCCGGCCTGAGCGGCATCGAGGACCTGATGATTGGCGACTCGGGCCCCGCGCCGTCGAGCGGGCGGACCGCTGCGGCTGCGGCGCAGGCGGGCGCGCTGGACGACCTGCTGGGCCTCTTTGACAGCGCGCCGCCCACGTCGGGCCAGGGCCAGCAGACAGGACTCGAGGTGCTCTCGTCGCTGCCCGCCGTGCCGGCACACTCGCCACTGCCGGCCAACGGCGCACAGGCGCGGCAGCCGGACTTGCTCGATCTCCTGTAGCTGAGAGGCACGCATGCGCCAGTCAACTCGATGCCTCTGTCACCAGCATGCGGTCGTGGACGAGTCTGTCGTTAGGTCATTACGGAGAAGGGAGAATACAGAGCGGCCATGGAGGGCCGGAGGGATGGAGATGGAGACGGAGCAAGTGCGACGGAGAGCGCAATAGGTCGGACACTGAACTGTAGTGGCAGCGCAGAGCGGCTTGCCTCACTGCTTGGCCGCAACCGCGGGCGCAGCGGCCGCCGGGCTGCCGCCGAGCCAGCCGAACCAGCCGCTCGACTGGGCCGCGGGCGCAGCGGGACCAGCGCTCTGCTCGACGGCGACGGGCACGTCGGCAGCCACGACAGTCGCGGCAGCAGCGGGCTTCTCGCTCGTCTGCTGAGCAGCAGCAGCACGCTCGGCGCGCATAGACTCGATGCTGCGAGAGTGAAGGTCGAGTCAGTGATGCGTCGTCGCGGAGAGCAACCCGCGATGGACACTCACCGCAGCTCGTGCTCTTTCTTGGCCGCCGCCTTCTGCTGCTTGCGCGCGGCACGCCCGGCCGGCGTGAGCGAGGCGAAGACCTGGCGGCCGCCGACGTTGCTGGCGGCCGTGTGGTAGGTGTAGGAGGTGCGGTCGGGGCGCTTGTGCGCGAGAGAGGGGTGTCAGCGAAGTCGAAAGCCACCTCCGGAGCGCCGGCGCATGTGTGATGGACCTGAGCGCTGAGCGACACCTTGCTACCTGCACTAGAGGCCAGCAGTAAGGACCTTGCCGATGGACAGTAGTGCGAGAAGCAAGACATCAAACAGCGCTCAAAAGCATCACGCATGCGCCGCCTCTGCCGCGACGCACCTCGCTCCACGGCACGCGGCAGCAGCAGCTCAGCGCCGCCAGCACGTCGCAGAGGCCGATGAGCAGGCCGAAGATGCCGCGCACGAGGATGCTGCCGATCTCGCCGATGGCGAGGAAGACGTTCTCGAGCAGCTCGCCGAGCCACATGAACGACTGGGCAAAGCAGGAAAAGACGACGCCCATGGTTGCTTGGAGGTGGGCGTTGGTGCGGAGTGTGAGGAGCGGTGCGGAGTGCGAGGCGGGAGGCGATGGAGACGAGAAGTCGTGAGAGGGTCGTGAGTCGTGAGAGGGGTCGTTAGGCGGCGGAGGTGGTGGTCGGGAAGCAAGCAGCCAGGAGCACGTGGGCTCCCCGCACCAAACATACCCCTGCCCCTGAGGCGGTGACACTAAGTGCATGCGCCACGCCCGAGTCCCGAGCGCGGCTTGCCTTGCCTCCTCCTGCTCCACATCACGCAGTTTCGCCTTCACTTCATCTGGCTCGCTCTTCCAGCAGCCATCACTTTCGCGCTCATTGCAGCACATCTCGCTGCCAGCTGCGCCTCAACACGCCGCATGTCCGAGCCCTCGACGTCCGCCTCGCCTGCCGCATCCTCTTCCTCCTCAGCGCCGCAGCGCGGCAACGACGCGCAGCGCGCCCACAACGCCCGCGCCCAGCACGGCAACTTCCATGCCTACTACCACATCCGCGCCGCTCCTGCTGTGCCTGATGCCGCGGTAGCCGCAGCATCGGCGGCGGCAGGCGATCCGCGCGTGCCGCTCATCCTCGAGGAGCTGCAGCGGCAGCGCGGCGAGAGGCAGTGGCCGCTGCGCCTGCTGGACGTCGGCTGCAACGCTGGCAAGATGACCTTCGCTCTTGGTGAGTGGCCTGCTCGGCAAGACCACTGACCATCTGGCTGAGCTGTGTATTCCTCCTTCAGCTACTGCTCTGCCGCAGGCTGAGCACGTGCTGGGCGTCGACATCGATGCCGCCCTCATCACCTTAGCCCAGGCGCAGGTGCGGCGCTTGCAGCGGGGCAGCGCAGCGCGGCCACCGCAGGAACCGCCCGAGGCGAAGCGTGCCAAGCACGAAACTACGCCTACGCTGCAGTTCGAGCCGTGCGACTGGCCGCGAGCGCGCTTGGACCTCGCCGATGCCGAGAGGCATGTGCAGCTGCTCAGCAAACCACCCGATGGCGTGGAGGAGGACGCGGCGCGCAGAGCCCGCGAGACGCAGGTGCGAGGCAAGGCTCGTGAGGTGAAAACGCTGCAGCGTGTGCTGCAGCAGGACGAGAGCGGCTGGGACTGCTTGCTGGCGTGAGTGCGCCGAGCGCCCATGCGCGAAGATGGCGCCCAGTCGCGAAGATGGCCTAGCTCACGATGTCTTCGCGCAGGCTCTCGTTGACGAAGTGGGTGCATCTTCAGCACCACGACATCGGGCTGCTACACTTCCTTGCGCGTCTCGCCAGCTCTCTGCGGCCGCTCGGTGTGCTGGTGCTCGAGGCGCAGCCCTGGGCGTCGTATGAGCAGGCACGCCGCGTCATTGGCGCCGAGGGCCGCCGCCGGCACGCCTCATTGCGCCTGCGGCCTGATGACTTCGAGTGGTGGCTGGCGGCGCTTGGTCTTGAGGGCCCCCAACGACTCGGCAGTACAGCTGGCTATGGTGAGTCTACCTTCTCAGCCTAAATGCTGCGTGCAAGCTCCACCATTAACATTCCGCTGCGACAGGCTTCCAGCGTGCCCTCGAGGTGTACATTCAGCCCGCCGAGCCGTCCGCCGCAGCTCTGCAGCTGCGCCAAGCCATCTGCGCCGAGGCTGAGAGCGCTGCTCTGCGCCGCTCGTCAGAGGACGCGGAGGCTGCGCACGAGCCGTGGACGTTCGACTGGGTGCCGCGCGAGGGGCGTGTGCGCGACAGGAAGAAGAAGAAGAACGCTGGCCACCCGCAAGCGGGCAGAGACGGCCAAGCCGCGGACGCAGAGGGCGCGGGTGCAGCATGCGGCGTCGATCTGTGACGGCCCGTCGCCCACAATGATACCCCACTCTGCATGTGTCCAGCCGCAAGGCGTGCGTGGGCGCACGAGTGCCGGTGCGAGCGCTCGGGAGTCTGACGTGCGGCTGGCTCGCGCGATCGAGCGCACGCAGCTTACGGGCGAGCCGGGGCCTCTAGCACGGACGCCTGTCTCAAGTCTCATCCTCTGGCGCAAGCCTGCAGTTAGTCCTGCTTAGGCTGGCGAGCGACAAGCGCCGTCGCGCAGGAGGGGAGCGGCAAGCGCGCCATGGAAGCAGACCATGCTGCGCGCCGAAGCAGGTCGGAGTCCGCTGCGGGAGCAGCTGTCCCAACCCTCCCGTGCGGCCAGCTCGAGCGAACGGATGCGAGAGGGTCGCCGAGCCGCTGCGTCGGCCAGGGGCCGCACGTCGGCCCCTGTGCCTTGAGCGTCCGCTCTCACTGAGGCCTCGGCGCAGACGACGGAGCGCGGCAGGTCACACGTGCGCCGAGGGTCCCGCACTGCCATCCCAGTGGCCGCTCGAGTCCGCCTCGGGCATGGCGTCGCCGATGGAGGCGGCTGCCAGATGGCGGGCGGCGGGCGCAGACGAGAGACGCATGAGACTTGCTGCCCGCCGTGCCGGCCGCGGCAGAGGCGCGAGCCGCTGCACCTGCGGCGGGACCGGCGAGCGCCGCCCAGCCCAGGATTCCCCACCGGCAGCCCGCGTGGGCGGCCGCAGCTCGATCTGTTGATCGGCTCCGTGAGACGAGACTACAAGCAAGCGCAAGTGCAAGCAGCGGGACTTGCCCTGCAGGCAGGTGGGCTGGGCCGCATGAGCCGTCCTCCGGCGACGCGCCCGTCCCGAGGTCGGCGCGGGCTGCTTGTAGGCCGACTCCGCCTCTGGCGCTAACGCGTCCGTAGCGTGGCAGCAGCCGCGGCACGAGGCGGCCGCATCGCCGCAGCCGCCGGCGCCGCTTCCCTCCCGCCGGCCGGGCAGCGCTTGTGCTTGCTCGCCGCACCAGCGGCTGCGCCAAAGCCGCACCACTTCGCCATCGCGCAGCAGTCGGGGTGCACCGTGTGCGTCGGCAGCGCGCAGGTCCGACGCCAATCTCGCACGGCGGCGAGGCCGTGTCGCGTGGAAATGGTGCCGCTGCAAGCGAGCTTCCTTCCCCGCACGCGCCCCTCGCCGCCGTCGACGACGAGCGGGCGCATCCTCGTTGCGTGCGTGCGCTGCACTCACTCTCACTCTGCCGCCGGGCCGGCGCTGATGACATCGCTCTTGCTCGCATCTCGCACCTCTCTCGCCCTCTGCGGCGCATCCGCAGCCGAGCTGCAGGTGCGAGACAGATCGCAGCCGCCGGCTTGCTCCTCGTCGGCGCCAGACCGTCCGAGGCGCCTCGCCGCGGGCACAGCGACAGCCTCCGGCTTCGCCGCCGTGGCACCGTGAGCCACCGCTTCAAATAGCATGCTCTGAGGCGACCAGATCCAGCACCCGCACCCTCCGTCGTCGCCCGCCATGCAGCTCACTCTCCTCTCCGTGCTCGCCCTCGCCGCCTCGGTGCACGCCCTGCCCGCCGACAGCTCGGCGCCCGTCGCCAGCGTCGAGTACGACCGGCGCACCTCGGAGCTCGAGATCCGTGCCGCCACGCCGGAGCGCATCTCGTCGCAGCTGCGCCGGCTGCAGAACAAGTACGCCACGAGCTTCGCCAACTTCCAGCTCAACGAGGGCCGTGCCAACCCGCTGCTCAACGCCTCGAGCATCGGCGACGTCGTGGCGCGCATCGTGGCCAACGCGCCGGCCCAGCGCCGGGCGCCCTCCGGCACCGTGCCGCTGACGGACGTGCAGAACGAGCTGCTCTGGGTCGGCCCGCTCAGCTACGGCACGCCGGCGCAGACATTCCAGCTCGACTTCGACACGGGCAGCTCGGACACGTTTGTGGTGTGTATGGCTGCAAACCACTCGCTGCCCTGTGGCTGACCCCTCCGCTCGCCAGCAACCGGGTCTCTACAAGCCGGCCGCCTCAACCTCGTCGACGACCAACGGACAGAAGTTCCGCGTCGCGTACGGCGATGGCACGATGGCCACCGGCACCGTGTACCGCGAGACGGTGACCATCGGCGGGCTCAAGGTGAAGAACCAGGCCGTCGGCGCCGCCGACCAGAGCACGCTCGACGACACGAGCTCGAACGGCATCAGCGGCTTCGGCTTCCCGAGCATTGCGCAGTTCAAGGCCGACCCCGTGTGGGTCACGCTCTACAAGCAGGGCAAGCTAGGATCCAAAGCCCAATTTGCCTTTGGTCTCTCGCGCACCAAGGCACGATTGGACCTCGGCGGCGTGGATAAGGCCAGCTACTCGGGTAGCCTCGTGTACAGCAAGGTCGACTCGTCCAGCGGCTTCTGGCAGACGCCTGGCACGCTCAACGGCAAGGCCATCAACGCGGTGAGCAGCGGCGGTGGTGTAGAGCCAGACTTGCCGCTGATTCGCCTCCTGCTCCAGATCATCGACACCGGCACCACTGTTGTCGTCGGCCCGGTGCGTGTGCCTGCAGGCCCTTGGCTGCATCCCTGTGCTCATCCCTTGTCTTCCTCGACAGCCGGCGGATGTGCTCCAAATCTGCCTCGCTGCCGGCGGCACGCCCATCGTCACGCCCTCGGGCACGTCGGTGCAGGTGCTGTGCGGCTACACGCCCCTCTACCGCCCAAAGGTGAGTGACACACGGCAGCGCGACTCTGCATCTGGTGCCACAGCTGAACCCTTTGAGCAGTTCGTTTTCACGTTCGGCGGCGCCTCCTACACGCTCTCGGCGGAGAGCGAGGCCTTTGCTGAGCAGGACGGCCTCACCGTGAGTGGCCTGGCTGTGCGGCCTGCGACCGTGCGCTGATCTCCTCACCTCTACAGATTGCCGGCATCATCGGCGCCGACATCGGTCTTGCGAACGCGTGGATTGTGGGAGAGTGCGTGCAGCGTGCTGCGAAGCCACCTTGCTGCTCAGCTGACTCTCCTCTCCGCACAGCACCTTCCTGCAGAACGTCTACGCCGCCTTCGAGGGCCTGCAGGGCGGCAACACGCGCGTCGGCTTTGCGCCGCGCAAGCTCTGAGCAGCACGCCAGCTGCTTCCTCTATGCTCCTTCCTCCCGGTCGCAGAGGCGCCAGGCCCGGCGCCGCCTCCCGCTTATTAGCCCTGCCTGCTCTTATGACGCTGTACACCTTCGCCTCACGCCACGGCATCGTCTGCGTTGCTTGAATGATTGCATTGCTGCGCTCACCAACGCTTGTACGGGAGGAACTGGGCACACGCGCGTCAGCATGCGCCGTAGACGTGGGCCAGGTCCTGCTCACCTTGCCGTTGAACGTGATGACGACGCGGTCGCCGGCAGGGTCCTCGACGCGCTGCACGTCGCCCTTGAAGTCGATGGCGGACATGCTGGAGACTCAGAGTCAGCCGAGGAGCTCGAGCGGGAGGAGCTGGGGGTGTAGGGCTAGCAACGCACATGCCATCTCCGAACTGGCGGGTCAGGCAAGTCAGCTGCTGCCCTCACAGCCGCGCAGGAGGCGCACCCACCTTCTCATGGATGATGTGCTTGAGCGGGTGGCCGTACACGAGCAGCGCCTCGTACAGGCGGTACACGACGGGGTCCTTGGGCGGCCACTCGCCGACGCCGCGGTGCGGGATGAACGACTCGCCGAGCGCCTCGTTGAGGTACTCCATGCGCTGCGAAGCATGTGTAAGCCTAGGGCCGGGGCGTGTACTTAGCAAGCGCACGCACGATGTTCAGCGACTTGGAGAGCGCCTCGATGTCCCTCAGCTCAGGCTTGGCCTGGCCGTACATGCTGGCATGGCGCAGGCGTCAGTCGCGGAAGCGGCGCATACATGCGGCGCCCGGGGCAGGACGAGCGCAGCTGCTGCCTTCTGGTTGCCTCTCCCACCCTACAGCCCATGCATGCACCACTCACAGGCCCGCGGTCCACCACTCGCTGCGGCCAATGTCCTTTGCGATCGTCTCGAAGCTCTTGCCCGACTTGTTCTTGGCCTCGTGCAGCGCAGCAAAGATGGGCGGCAGCTCGCGCACGGGCGCAGGAGTGTGGAAGGCCGAGGCGGACATGGCTGGTGGCTTGTGGTGCGAAGAGGTATGCTGCTGATGCGGTGGATGTGGTCGGTAGGGAAGGAGTGCGAAGGACGGCAGCTTCATGCTGGTCGCCGCGCCGAGCGCACGAGCCAGGCACGCCGGAGCGGGTGTGGAGTCGCAGCACCGCGACAGGCCGCGGGTCGCCGAAGTCCGTGCGTTGCTCTTCGCCTGCGGGGTCTCGAGAAGCCGAACCAGGCAGAAGAGAGGCCCAGCAGCAGCAAAGAGCGTGCAGCAGAGCCGGTGGCTTGGGCACGACGGGAGCGCCAAGCGGAGGAGCATCGAGGATGCGGACATGCATGGCGGACGCCTCCACATCGGCACGGCGCCTGTCTCCTGCGCCCGCTCCGCCATCTTATCGCGCCTCGGCGCCTTATCGCCCGCCGCAGCAACCTCGTCGATGCTCCGCACTCCGGGTCGCCGTCACTGCCGCATCGGCTGCGCTCACAGATGGCGAAGGCTCGACACATCATGCATCGTGGCATGTTGGGCAGCGAAGCGCCGCGATGGCGGGCGTGGAGGTGGCTGCGGGCCCCCGGCTCGCTTTGAGCTCGACGCGTTGTAGGACGCGGCGGTGCAGAACGGAGGACAACGCTCCTTACCCTGCTTCTCAACCTCCGCACCAGCACCGCGGAGGGCGATGAAGCACACGCAAAGCTTCAGTGACACTAGCATGGCATAATGAGCGCAACCCGTGTGCCCCTCAGCGCAGGCGCTGCCCCTCAGGGCCGGCCGCCACGCGCCTTCTTGGCGCGCCCCCGCCCCGCAGGCGCACCCTTGCGCTTCTTGCCCTGCTGCGCCCGCGGCTCGGGCTCGGGCTCCGAGTCGCCAGCGCTCTCTGCGTCCGAGGCGTCGCTGCCCGCTGCTGGGGCCGCAGCTGGTGCCGCGGCAGCCTTCTTGCGGCCCTTGCCCTGGCGCCCGGCCTCGGCCAGGTCGTCCTCGGCCGTGGAGCGCATGACGCCGATCATTGACTCGTGCTCTGCGGGGGTAGGACTCCTGTCAGCCAGTGTGCCACCCCTCTGCTCCTCTCTACCACTCACGCTCGTCGGCCAGCAGACCCTCGACGAAGCCAGCTCGCGAGCCGCTGGTAATGTACTTGTGGCTGACGCCGCGCGCGCTCAGCGGGCGGCGCAGCATCTCGGCCAGCTCGGCCTTGAGGCCCTCGACCTTTGCCTTTGCCTTGCGGGCCGCCTTGCTCTTGCCGCCGGCGTTGCCGCTGCGGCCGCCTCCGTCGACATCCGAGTCGCCGCCGTCGAGGTCGCTGGCAATGTCGATGTCGGCCTCGTCGGCCAGCTGCTTCAGCCATGACTCGTCGTGTGCCGCCTTGGCCTGGTTGTGCACGGCATTGTCGATCGAGCGCGACAGCTCGATGCGCTCGCGCAGCGCCGGCAGGAAGGAGTACTCGATCGGCAGCGCCGCCGTGTCGTCGGCTACAAGAAGGTCAGCTTTGACTCTGTCAGCTGTCGCCAGGTCGACTCACGCCGTTGCAAGCTGCGGCACAGCTCGCGCCACACGCGCTTCTCTCCAGGGTCGATCATCGCCAGGCTCAGACCGCTGCGTCCTGCACGAGCTGTGCGGCCGGAGCGGTGGACGAAGGCGTCGGCACTGCGCGGCAGCTGGTAGTGCACGACGTGGTCGACGCCCGGCACGTCGAGACCACGCGCCGCCACGTCTGTCGCGAGGAGCACCGAGGCCGTGCCCGTGCTGCGCCCCTGCACTGCCGCGCTCGCGTCGATGGCCGCCGAGCGGAAGCGGTCGAGGTACTTGAGTCGCTGCTTCTGCTGCAGTTGCGAGTGCAGCGGGAAGGCATTGATGCCCAGGTTCACGAGCAGCGGCAGCAGTCGCCGGATGCCGTCGATCGAGTTGATGAACACAATCGTGCGGCCCGGGTAGCGCAGCAGGAAGTAGTAGAGGTATAGGTCCTTCTCCTTGCTCAGGCACTCGACCTTGGTCTCTTTGAGCTCGGCAGCCATGCGCCGCTCAGGCGTCAGGTCGATCACGGCCGGGTCGTCGTCGCGGAAGTCGATCTTGTCAAAGAGGTCCTCAAGCGTGCTGCCGCCGCGGCTCTTGCGATTCCGGTTGCGGCGCTTGAGATTCCGCTGCAGGTCTTTCGACAGCGTGGCCGAGAAGATGAGCGTCTGCATCGAGCTGCCGCCCGAGGTGATGCTCGACGTGGGCACGACATCAACCGCGCTGCACAGAGAGTCAGCCAGTGGCTGTCTGACGCCTCGCTGCTACTCACGCATTCTTGCCCTTGCTCGGCGCCCGCCGCACAAGCGCCAGAATCTGCTCCATCTCCGCGAAGTGGCCCGTCTCAATCATGCGGTCCGCCTCGTCGACGACCAGGAAGCGTGTGCGCTTGATGCGCGCCGTGAGCGTGTCGTCGCTCTCGCACATGTCCCACAGCCGGCCAGGCGTCGCCACGACGATGTCGGCGCCGGTTCCGCGGTGCAGCAGGCGCCGCTGCTTCTCCTCGCTCATGCCGCCCGTCAGCGTGGCGATGCCGGCGAAGCGCATCTTCTTGCCGGGCGGCGTCGCGGCCTCGACGAGCGCGTTGAGGTGCTTCGACACCTGCAACGCCAGCTCGCGTGTCGGGCACAGAATGAGGCCAGCCAGTGGCCGCGCGTCCTCACGCTCGGCATCCGACGAGGCGCCAGCCGCGGCAGGCGTGGGGTCGGCCAGCGTGGCCAGCACGTACTGCAAGATCGGCAGGCCGTAGGCAAGCGTCTTGCCTGAGCCCGTCTGTGCGATGCCCACGACGTCGCGCTCGCCGGGCAGCGAGAGGGGCAGCGTGCTAGACTGGATAGATGTCGGCTGCTTGAAGCCCATCGAGTGCAGCGCGCGCCTCAGCGGCGCATGCAGCCCAAAGGAGCGCCATTTGGGAAGGGTCGAGTCTGTGAGTCCCTGCATCAGCAGGCGTCCTATGCAAGCCGAGCAGTCTCGTGTGCTGCCGC
The DNA here is from genome assembly GCF_003144115.1 of Tilletiopsis washingtonensis. Classification (NCBI taxonomy): domain Eukaryota; kingdom Fungi; phylum Basidiomycota; class Exobasidiomycetes; order Entylomatales; genus Tilletiopsis; species Tilletiopsis washingtonensis. The sequence continues at coordinate 57,716 of NW_020311998.1, read as the reverse complement.
TGCCGCATCGTTCACAAGGCCATCGAAGCTGTTCGGAGCACGAGCACTCACCATCGAACTCGTCGTTCCCTGCACTCTCTGCCAACACGCTGAAATCTGCCCTGACCTCCGCGTCCTTGCCCTCCTCCTCTTCATCTTCTGGCGCCTCAGCGCTGGCCAGTGCCGCTGCAGCCTTGCGCTCGGCCTTCAGCTTCTGCAGGCGCTCCTTTGCCTTTGCCTTGGCGCGCTCGCGCTTGTTCTGCGGCTTGTCCGCGGCGGGCGCAGCAGCTGCGGCGGGCAGCTCGGGCTCGTCTGCTGCCGCGTCCGACGCTGCGTCCTGCTCATCGCCCGAGCCAATCGGCTGCCACTCCTCCTCCTCATCGTCTTCTTCGGCCTCTGCCAGCGCCTGAGCCACAGCCTTCGACGACGATGCCTCGGGCAGCAGCTGCACGACGGGCCCGTCGCGCACGACGCGCACGTCGTCGATCTCCTGCAGGCCCATGAAGCCCTCGTCGTCGGCGTCGAGGCCGAGCCAGAAGTCGGCGTCGGTGGTGCCGGCGCCGGCCGTCGCCTCGGACGGCAGGCTGACGCCCTTCCATGCGAGCGTGGCCGGCTCGGCCTTCTTCGTGCGGGGTGCCATGGCGCGGTAGGAGCTAGGAGTGTGGTGGAGCAGAGCAGAGGGGCAGACGCACCTCCTTCGAAGCAAGCTTGGCCGCGCCCAGCCAAAAATTCAGTCCCGCACGAGAGCCGCGCTGCGCCTGGATAAACCTCCAGCGAGGCCAAGTGGAGCTCACCTTCCTTCTCCACCACCCAATTCCCTGATCCAGCATGACCCGCGCTGAGCTGCTCGACGACAGCGAGGACTTGGCACAGTCGCTCGTCGATGTGCTCGCCGTCATCTTCTCGCGCTTCTGCGCACCGGCGCCCGCACAGCCGCTGCGCCTCGGCGACCAGCCGCCGGCCGACGGCGCGCTGGACAGCGAGGCGCTCGACCGCTGGGCCACCGCCACGAACGGACAGCCGCTGCCCGAGGACCAGAAGGAGGAGATCACAGAGTTCCTCGACTGCGACGACGAGGGCCGCCTGACAGTGAGCCGGCCGGTGGCGTGAGGCGCTCGCCGCCCTGACCCCAGCACCCGCAGTTCAAGGGCTTCGTGGAGATGTACCACCTGCAGACAACTGCGGAGCCAGACGAGACATGGCGGGACCTCAAGGCGCATGGGTTGTGAGTGCAGATGAAGACTCAGCTTCGGGAGTCTGCTGACTCGGTCGCAGTGGAGAGGACCTGAAGCCGCTGGCCAATGGCAAGAAGGACGAGGACACAGCGGACGCGCGCAAGGAGGGCGAGGGCAAGAAGGACGAGAGCAAGAAGGACGAGAGCAAGAAGGAAGAGGGCAACAAAGAGAAGGCGTCTGATGAGCCAGCAATGGCATCACTCTCCCTTTCTTCGCGTCCAACCACGCCTGCAGATGAAGCAGGCGACGTGTCCAGCCTCATCGCGCAGCTCGAGAAATTCGCCTCCTCGGATGCAGCTGCGAGCGACGCTGGTGATGAACCTCCTGCTGAGGAGCAGCGCGAAGCGGCGCAGCAGCTGGCCGACGAGGTGGCCGCGCTGCAGTCCATCTACGGCGACGACTCGCTGCACCTGCTCTCCTTTGCCTCGTCTGCCGGGCCGAGCAGCGCTGCATCGACAAGTGCGGGGCCCTGGAGGCCCGGTCAGCGGCTGCGCTTCGCCATCTCCACCACAGTCGAGCCTCCAGCACGAGCCGGAGTCGAGGACGAGAGCATTCCGATCCGGCTGAGCGCCACCCTGCCGGCACACTACCCAGCCTCTGCCTCGCCGCCGCAGCTGCAGCTGCTCAGTCGCTATGTCGGCGACGAGAGTGTGGACCACACGCTCTTCGGACAGGTGCTCAAGGCGTACTTGCACTCATCGCCAGCCGACGGCGTGGCTTTCACGCGCGGCGAGGTGGCACTCTTCGAGGGCACGGAGTGGGTGCGTGAGCGGATCGCAGCCTGGTACGCTGCACGAGTGGCAGAGCGGACAGCGAATGGCCGAGCCAGCGCTCCTGCTCCGGCACGGCAAGAGCTCTCGCAGGCGTCGACGAGCATTGCGCAGGACGCTCAGCCGTCGCAGCCGGGAACGACGACGTTCGACGACGATGCTAGCTCCAGACAGCCGCTGCCGAAGATCTTCAGTGCGCCGGCATTGACCGAGCGCAAGAGTGTCTTTGTCGGCCACGCCGCTCGTATCACCTCGCCGGACGAGGTGCGTCACTGGAGGCTACTGGCCAGCCCTCTCACGAATTCACTCAGCAGTCTCTCCCACAGGTGCCACGAGTGCTCGCCAGCCTGCTCGCAGACCGCAAGGTGGCGCGTGCCACACATCCAGCCATTCACGCATGGGTGTGCCGGCCTGAGGGCGCCGCAGCGCTGCATCGTGACTGCGACGATGACGGCGAGAGCGCTGCGGGCGGACGCCTGGCGCACCTGCTTGACGTCCTGGTGCGTGAGCTACCTACTCCTTCACGGCTCAGCGCTGATTGCATCTCTTTTGCAGGGCGTGGAGAATGTGCTGGTCGTCGTGACCCGTTGGGTGAGTCTCTTCCCCGTCGCGTGCTCGACACGTCGCTCACGTGTCACTCTCGACAGTACGGCGGCATTCACCTCGGAGCAGACCGCTTCAAGCTGATCAACCGCGCGGCTCGCGATGCGCTCGAGCTCGCAAGCGTCGTCGACGGACCACTGAACCCGGAGCACGGCGTCGCTGCGAAAGGAGCCGGCAAGAAGGGCGCCCGGAAATGACAGAGCGGTGACATTTACCCTTCTTCCTCTGCGTGACGGATCGCTACCACAGCGCGCCGCTCGACTCCCACGCCGCTGCGCCTCGCTTGCGTGGTGACTGTGCAGCAGCTGCAGCAGCTGCTACCTTCACCGGCGGCTGCGGCGGCGCCGATACTGTCGCTGGCTCCGCATCTGCAGCGGGCTGGGGGTGCTCCTGCGCATCGGGTGTGCTGCCTGACGACGCGGCCTCGGCGGCGCGCGCCTGCTCTGCCCGCAATCGCCGCTTCTGGCCTTCGCTCATCGGGGCCTCCCACTCTGGCGCTGCAGGCGGGGTTGCTCTCGCTGCCTTGGTCGGCGACGGTGCAAACTTGGGTGCATCGTGCGCGGCGCCATTCACCGGCGCAGCTGCATTTGGCTTGGCGCCACCGAGCGGCCCGAATGCATCGTCGTTGCTTGCCGTCGCGGTGACAGCTGGACGCTGAGAGATGGAAGGGCCGGCTCGTGGCGGAGCTATCCGTGCTTGAGGCGTCTTGCGCGGCGGAGGGGCAGAGCTGCTGCCCAACGGAGCCCACTCATTGACGGGCGCCTGTTGCGCTGGCGCTCGGCGCGGAGGAGCCGGACTCTGAGCGGCGCCGCTCGTCTGCCCGTTAGCGTCGATGTCGGCGCGCTTATTCGGTGCAGGATCGCCCTTCTCGACAGCAGCCATGACTCCAGCCGAGACGGAGCGAGCGGCGCCTCCGCCGCGCTTGCGCCGGAAGCCCTCCTCCCGCAGCGGATTGCCCTCGAGCACGACGTAGAGCGAGCCATTGCTCGTCTCCTCCGGCCGTCGACGAGCTGCGCTGATCAGCTGGCGCGCACGTACGCCGGCCAGCGGTGAAGAGACGTCGGCGCCCGCCAGGTGCGGCTTCTCGCCATGCGCGATGGTGCGCGGAGAGCCGAAGACGGCCTCGAGCGGCTGCAGATCGTCGATGTCGCACCGGTGCACGTCGAGCGTTTTGAGGCTTGGAAAGACCGATTCTGGTGCTGCCACGTCTGAGCCGCCTGTGCTCTGCAGCTCAAACACCTGCGACGAGATGCCATTGCCGCCGATGTCCAGGACTTGCAAGCTGTCGAGTCGGGCAAAGAAGTGCAGCGGCAGCGGTCCCCGGATGAAATTGTCCGACAGGTCGAGCTCAGTGAGGCCAAGGGGCAGCGGTAGATGTGCGTCGCTGTCAAGCCCAAGAGCGTCGTTGGCAAGGCGATTGTTGCCGAGTCGCAGCACCTTCAGGCCCGCCATCGGGCGCGTCAGATCGATGGGCGTGCGTCGCCGGTCGCGCTTCGTCGGGCTGGCCGGCGCGTCCAGGCCGGCCCATACGCCGCCCAGCTCGTTGGGGCCCTGCTCCTTCCTCCATGCCGTGAGCTCTGCACGCGATTCGGCGACGTCCTCGGCCTGCCAGAGGTACTCGATGCGGTTCGAGGAGAGGTCCAGCTCGACGAGAGTGTCGAGCGCAAGCAGCGGCAGCGGGAACTCGGTGAGCAAGTTGCCGGCCAGGTGGAGCGACGTTAGGCACGCGAGGTGCGACAGCTGTCGCGGGACCACTGGCAGACGGTTGTTGTGCAGCTGCGAGAAAGCGATCAGCGTCAGCTTTGGCAGCGTCATGCCGATGCCGGCAGCG
>NW_020311998.1:0-53258 GCF_003144115.1 Tilletiopsis washingtonensis | reverse complement strand
CCCCCAGTGTGCGGCGCATTACCGCGCTGTCCTAAGCCTCCTGCCCCTCCAGCGGCGGCCCACTCACATCAAGCCGTGCCAGCGCCGCAAACTCATCGATGCGCTCGCTGCACTGTCGCAGCTCATTGTTCGAGGCATTGAGCACGCTGAGCTCGGGGCGCTCGAACCACGGCCGCGTGCTGCTGCTGCGCCATGCCGGTGGGTCGGCGCTGAGCAGGTCCCACAGCTGCGGCGGCAGCTGCGCCAGCGCCGGATGCCGTGCAGCCAGGTTGGCGCGGCCCGTCACAGCGGCCTTGTTGAGCAGTGCCGAAAGAGGCGCCTGCGCCAGGGCCAGCTCGTCGAGGTCCGGCGCGGAGTTCGAGGCACTCAGAGACAGCTCGGGCGAGGCCGTGCCGGACGCGGGCGGCGAGCCGGCGGGCGAGGCACTGCCGATGCTCTGCTGCTGCTGTGCAAGCGCCTTGCGCCGCGCCGCGATGGCCGCCTTGACTGCGGCGGACATGGCGAGTGCGCTTCGGAAGAGGAGAGGATGCGGTGCGGAGAGAAGGAAGGAAGGCCACACAGCGGCGCGCGGCGCAAAGCACACCGCTGCCCGGCCCGACGCGGCGCTGTTCCCACGCCGTGTTGCTCCACACGCGCCAAGGCCTGATCCACCAGCGGTGCCGCCTCTTCCCTCAGCACCAGCACACCTCCTTCGCAATCGCGGTCTGCACAAGCATCGCATCACATTCACTTCACTTCCACACAGATGGCAGCTTCTCAGGCACGCAGGCCGCGCACCTCGCCGTCGCACGTGTCGAGCGCATCGTACAGCGCACTCGCCGTCTTGGCCGCACGCACGCCCGACGCCAGCATGCCGCCGAACGAGGCACCCATGCGCGGGTGGCCGTCGAGCTCCGACAGCTCCATGCCGCCGCAGATCTGCGCAGTGGGTGTAAGCGGGAGTCTGACGAAACGATGATGTGCGGCGAGGCATGGCCCAGCGGTGAGCTTGTTTGCTGCTGGGCACTGCTGCAGTCCGCCGCCGCCGTGAAGCGCCACAAGCCGGCACACGCACCATGCCCGGGAAGACCTCGCGTGTGTGGTTGACGATGCGCTCCTCGCTTGCGTTCATGTCCATCGGTGCCATGTCGCCCAGCTTGACGAGGCCGGCGCTCTCGAGGCGCTTGACGGCGAACGCGCCGAAGGGGCCGTCGTGGCCGGCAAAGGAGCACACGACGGGCGCGGTGATCGTCTGCGGGTCCATCTGTGGCGAGCATGGTGAGTCGAGCATACGAAGGTGAGGTGCGGCATGTACTTACGCAGGACTGCAGGCCGTGTGCGAGCGTCACTGTGCAGGGTGTGAGCGGTGCACGTAGGCAACGGCACAAGCGACGCACCAAGCGTGTAGTTGGTGACGACGCCGTTGACGCGCTTCACGCCCTGCTCGTCGACCTTGATGATCAGGTCTGGGATGTTTCGTCAGCTGGTGCACCGCCGTGCTGCACCTAGCCAGCACTTACCCTCTATGCACGACCATGAAGCATTCGCCACACCGTCAGCTCCGACACGAGGAACGCCACACGACCACGACTCACCGGCACACGTGGCGTTGAAGAGCGTCACGTTGGGCAGCCGCAGCACGGCGGAGAGGATCGTGCTGGTGAAGAGCGCGGCGTGCTTGACCACGACGTACGTGCCCTCGTCGTCGAAGGGGATCTGCAGCTCTGCGAGGACAGGTGTGAGCCCATCATCAACGACGCATCGGCTGCTCTGAACGCACTCTCAAGCAGGCGGTGCGCCGGCTTGCGGATGACCATGGCGCTCATCAGCTGGCCCTGTGGAGGCAGAGTGTGTCAGCTGCAATGGCACGACGCATCTTCAAGTCCATACGCACGCCGAGCCACGCGCCGCCACCGGGTGCCACCGAGGCCTCGAGGATGGTGATGCGCAGGTCAGGGCGCGCCGTGCCGAGCTCGTAGGCGCACGCCAGGCCCGCCGAGCCGGCGCCGATGATGACGACGTCCGACACGGCGGCGTTCATCATGCCCTCGTAGTAGCGCGCCGTCATGGCGCGGCTCGTGTGGCTCTCCTTGATGTGCGCGAAGCGGTAGTTGCCGGACTCAAAGTCCTCGACGGGCTCCTCGCCGGCCTTGATGGCGACGTGGGCACGCGGCAGCGCATACTGGGCGCCGACACCGGCGGCGCGAGCCTTGAGCGCATCGACCGAGACGGGCGTCTGCGCCAGCGGCGCGGCGAAGGAGGCGGAGGGAGGAGCCATGGTGAGTGATGAGTAGATGATGTGCGGTGGGGTGGAGCTGGGCTGCAGAAGACGAAAGCCTGAAGGGCAACTCTTATACGTTGCGGGCGGCACGGTGTTCTGACCGCTGATTGGCTTGCAGTGCTGAGCAGTAGACGAGGGGCTGGGATGCGGCCGCCTCGCTGGCAAGATCAACGCAGCACGAGGACCGATCCTCACAGCCACTGTCTGCCGACTGGCGCCAGAGCCTAGGCACGGCGAGGGCCCGAAGAGGACGCGGGCGTGGTCGATGCGAGAAGTGTGCTCTCCTGCTGCGCGGGGCGATGACTACGAGCAGGACAGGCTGCAAGTGCCTCAACACGCCTTGTGCTCGGCCGTCCCAGCACGGAGATGCTCAGGTCAGGCACCAGGCGGCGAGGCCAATAGGGGCGCGAGCGAAGGCATTGGACGGCGGAGCCACGAGCCGGCTGGTGCAGGATGCGCGTCCGTGCGTGGGTACGGCCGTGCTGATCTAGCGCACAGGAGGCACTCTACTTCGCTGGCACTTGCAAGGTCGGTGAGCGAGCACCGAGGACGCACGCCACCAGAGGTCCGCTCTCGCTAAAGCGAGAGCCAACCCGCCGTCGATGATTGTCTGGCAACACTTCCTCTCCGCCGCGCTTCCTCACCTCGGTGCCCGACGTGCGGAGAGCTTCTCTCCTCTGAGCCAGCTTCCTCGTCAAGGCACATCTGCTCTGCGGCGGCCTCTGACGAACCCTCTGCCCAGGAGTCCAGCAGCGATGCCTGCACCTGCAGCAGGCGCCAGCCCACGCAAGCATCACCGGCAATCCCCCTCGCCAGTAGTGCCGGTGCGACGGCGATGCTGCCGCGCTGCAGCACCTTCGCCGCACGGCAAGCACGCTCCGCTTTCGCCAGAACCGGGACACTGAGAATCGATCTGCGCTGCTGTTAGGCCGTGCACGCTGCACAGCACGCCTTCGCAGACAGGCTCAAGCGACCATGCGCACCCTGCGAGGCCCTGGCGGTCGGTGAGCGGCGACACACACTTGCCGTACGCCTCTCCGGTGCTGTGCTTCTTCTCACGACCGACCCCGCCGCACGGAATATCCCGATGAGCAAGGACGCTAGCAAGCCGACAGGTCTCCTGCGGCGCCAGCGCAGTATGCGTGTGAGAGCAGCGTCAGGACTGGGGCTGCACGTGGTAAGCCTGCGGATGCCCTCGAGGTCCGCACCTGGCAAATGATCTTGCAGCCACTCAGCGGCGGCACTATAATGTGACTCGACGAGGGAGGCGGCCAATCAGTGTGGCCTGTGCAAAGTGGCGGTATGCGGCCAACTGCCTTCGATGTGTGCTGCTGCACCTGCGTGCCACTATTTCCAGGCGACAGCGCAGCGTCGAGAGCGGCGGCTTGTACCGCAGCCACCTTCTGACGCAGCATGCTGCGCTGCGCTGTGCGCACAGCCGCTCAGAAGCACAGCCGCATGGTCGGGCTTCTCGAAGCGCTCTCGGACTCTGGATTTGCAGCATCACACAGGTGCAGGGGACGGCCACATCGGTGACGAGCCAAATTTCGAGATGACCGAGCGGCATCGGTCACCGAGCGCGCTGCGCGCCGCGCGCCTTAAGCATGGGGGGCGACCCGCGTGGTCGGCTGAGCGCCGTCTGGGCATCATGCGTCCCTCGAGGCGGGTCCACGTTCGCTGGAGGCTGCTTCTGCCCTCCTCGGCAGTGGCCTTAGCTCATCGGCAGCTCCAAGGGTCGGACAGAGACCGCCGAGCGCCGCAAGCCGAGGCAGCTCGCGCTTTTTGACGGCTCGGCATCATGCTCGGCACGCGCACTCCATTCATGCGCATGGCTGCTGCGCCTGTGAAATCGCAATCGGGGCTGGACCCTCGCTCCGTCCGCGGAGCAGGCGTGAATGAGCAAGCTTCGTTGCCTGCACCTGTCATCGCATGGTTGCTGCTGCGGCACGGCGTCTTTGACAGCTGGGCCAGGTACGGCTTGGCGAGGCCCTGCGTGCCCAACGGCTCCGCTGCCAGGGGTGCCCGTCTGGCACGCGTCATGCGTGCGGCCATCGCGCGTCGCGTGGGCGTGGCCGCTCAGTCATCGGGTGCAGTGCCGAGAAACACAGCGAGACCTTCGCGAGAGAGGCATCACCCTGCCAAGACACACAAGCATACCTTGCGCCCGGGGCTGCGTGCGGTGCCCTTGACGGAGCGGCGGCGGCAAGGGAAAGCGGTCTGCGAGGAGCCCAAGGGCACCTGATGCGCTTGGCAGTCCCGCAGCTCCATCATGCTCTCGCCTCGCAGTCGGCTCATTGAGGCAGGGCAGATGCGCAGCGGCGCAGGCGCCGACATGAGCGTCCGAAGCGCTGCCGGCCTCTGGGGCAGCTTCCAAAGAAGTGCTCCCAGGCCAGCGGCCCTCGCTGGTGCCGCCGCCGCGCACAGAGCGCCTCACATGGCCGGGTATATCGATGTGCGAGGCCGTTGCTGTGTCTCTGGCGCCGGTGACTCGCAGCGGCCGGCGGGTGCGCGCAGAGGAACGCTCCGAGCGCGTGTGCAGCCTGCCCGAGAGTGAGGGCCGCCGACGAGGCCGCAACGGCGCGCGCCGATGTGCCGCGGGTACCTTGTGCTTGCTGAGCCGTTGGCAAGCGTGGCCGATGCAACCTGCCAAGTGCGGACGGCGGACGGCGCTGACGGAGGAGGAGAGCCAAGGACGAGGCGCGGCGCATTCCACCCCTGGCGGTGTGGCGGGCGCGCCAACGACGACGACGCGCAGCCGGCACCGCCCGCAGCAGCCGAGTGCTGCTCTGCTGCTGCCCTGCCCGCCGTGGGAGCAGCACCCTCAGCAGCAAGCACGCACCTCTATCAGGCGCATAAGCACTCCTGCGCCGCAGATCCAAGCGCCGACGCCGATCAGGGCCCCTCGTGCCGCCGCATGCCATGCGCCCGCGGCACGCAGCGTGAGCCCTCGGCGCTGCCGCCGCAGCCGGAGCCGCACCACGAGACCCGCAGCCGGCTGCCATTTGACGCCGAGCGCCTCTCCGTGCCGAGCTTTTTGCATTTGCGATGCCGCGCTCCGGCTCCGCCGTGCATGAGCCCGCAGCAGCGGCGCGAGCGAGGCCCTGACGCCGGCTTGGCAGACGCGCGCGGCCCTCGTCGCCGCCATCGCGGCCCGGAGCGCTCCAATACAGCGCAGACGGGCCTTTGTGTGCGCCTGCTGTGGTGCCGTGGGCTGCTCTGCTGCACGCTCGTGGTGCCGAGCCGCGGCCGTTGGCGAGACTTCTGGGCGGCGGCGGCGCCAAAGCGATGGCAGGCCGAGCCGTTGTGGGACGCCGTGCGCCATCAGGCAGGGCCATGTCTCGGCACCGCACGCGCCGGGCGCAGCCGCACACGCCGCCGCAGCCAGCCGCCGAGGCTGCGCTGCGCTCGCCCGACCCGAGACGCTCGCCCGCCGCAGCCAGCCGCCTGCGCTGTCTTCCGGGGCGCTGCTGGACCCAAGACTCGGGCGCAAGTGCCCGCCACGCCGTCGACGCCCAAGGGTGCAATAAGAAGCCGAGGGCGCGGTAAGTGCCGCCCCGCAGACGCCCTCCGGACCCCTCTCGCCCCATAGTCCTCTCCTTCCCGCCCTCTGCTCTGCTCCCGTCGTGCTACTCTTACACTCCACGCTCATTTGCCAGCTATAAGAGCGCAGCCCCGCCGCTGCCGTCCGCATCTTCTTACTTCGTCTCTGTCCTGGCCTTCGCTTCTCGACCACGCCTCCGCGATGCGCTTCTCCACTGTGCTCTGCGGTCTCGCTGCCCTGACGCTCAGCCATGCGCTGCCCACATCCCTCGACGCGGCCGCACCACGCAACAGCAGCGCCTTGCGTGAGCCGCTGCTGCTGGCCTCGCGCGACATCTTCACCGACATGCGCGGCGACGGCACCGACGGCGACGGGCCGATGCTCACCAGCGTCGGCTCGACGCCGCCGTACGCCTTTGCCACGACGATTCCCGTGGGGCCGTTTGAGCTGTTTGCATGGCAGAGTAAGACGCCGAACAACGAGGCCGACGCCGAGAGCGTCTTCATCATTCTGCACGGCGTCGAGCGCAACGCAGGCACATACTTCCGCATCCTCAACAGCATCTTCTCGGCGGCCAACAAGCGCAAGCTCGGCTCGGCCGTCGACAATTCGATCCGCCTCTCGCCGCTCTTCTTCTCGACGGACCGCGATGCTCCTGCGCTGAACGCCACGACGCTGGGCTGGGATGACCCCAACGCATGGACGGGCGGCGACGGCAGCACGCACCCGCTGGGCAGCAACGTGTCGCTGTTCTCGGCGTACGACGCGCTGCTGCTCAAGTACAGCAACCGCCTGATGTATCCCAAGATGAAGACCATCACCTTCCTCGGCCACGGCGGCGGCGCCCAGGTCGTGCAGCGCTACGCCGTGCTGGGCCGCGAGAATCCGGCCAAGAAGCGCATCAGCGTGCGCTACGTCGTCGCCGACCCCTCGTCCATGCTCTACTTCACGTGAGGCTGCACGAGCCGTCCGCCCGCCACAGCCGCTGACCCTCTCGCTCGCAGACGTGATCGTCCCGTGCCCGTCGACACGACCGAGTGCTCGTGGTTCAACGACTTCCGCTACGGCTTCAGCAACTACCGTGCGCCCTACCCGCTGCTCGGCTCCGCCAGCGCGCTCTACAAGCGCTATGCCGCACGCGATGTGCGCTACGTTGTCGGCCTCGACGATGTCAGCACCACCAACGGAGACCAGCTGTGCGGCGGCCGCGCCGCTGGCGGCGCATACCGCTACGTGCGCTCGCTGGCGTACTTCAAGTACCTCAACATCCTCGGCGGCGCCCGCGCCTCGACGTACGACGGCCTGCCGGGCACGTTCCCGGCGCTCGACTCGCGCGAGCCGGCCAACTCGATGTACCCGACGTCGAGCAGCAGCCAGCTGCGCCCGTTCCGGAGCACAAAGGTCGGCCACAAGCTCGTCGGCATCCACGGCGCCGGCCACTCGGCCGAGGAGGTGTTCGAGAGCACGGCGGGCATGCGGGCCCTCTTCCTGCCCGCCGCCTCGCTGCCGGCCATGACGATGTAGCCGTCTCGCCGTCTGGCTTGCCCCTGGTCCCGTCACACTGCACCCCATCCAGACTCGCTCATGCATCCCGCCTCCTGTATCCTGCATCTATCTCGATCTCCCTGTCGCCGCGCCCCATCGATCGCGCGCTCAATACCCACCGCATGTCCTGCTGCAATAGACAACAGATAAAGTACACTCGAAGAGTCGCGAGAAGGGTATCGTACAGTTGGAGGCGAGAGAAGAAGGCTGCATCTGATCTGCGGCGCGCTCATTGCACGCCGGCCCAGAGCTGGCTGGCGACCCAGTGCGGCGTGATGCGGTAGCGCTGCAGGTGCTCGGCGTCGACCTTGATCGTGTTGACCTGCTTCGACGAGGCCGAGACGACGTCGAGCAGGTCGAAGACGGGCCGGTCGGGCGTCGACTTGGCGGGCATAAAGCCAAAGTTGCGCATCATCTGCAGCTTCAGTCTGTGGAGAGAGTCAGTTGCTCGTCAGCGCTGGTCTCCCCCGCATTCCTGCAGTACACTCACGCCTGCTGGTCCAGATCCTCCACCACCACCGGCTCGGCGCGCACAATTTCCTCCTGCGCATCGCACGCGGCGCGCAGCTCCACCTCGACGCCGTGCAGGCGCTGCTCCTGCTCGTTGATGCGCTTGGCACACTCGAAGCGCTTCGTCTCTAGCCGGTCCATCTCACGCCCGTGCGCCGCCGTCGAGCGCCAGTCGGTGGCGCCCCGCGTAGTTGTGCTGCGCAGCTGCGCTAGCACATGGTCGAGCTCTGGGGGCGCCAGTGTCAGCCAAGGACATTGCGGAGCATTTCTGAGGCATCTACCAGCTCGGAACAGCGGGGCCACCACGCCCAGAGCAGCGCACTGCGTCGATGGCACTGCCGACCCTCACCCGTGCACTCGCGTATCACCTCGTCGAGCAGGAGTGTGACGCCACCGTCCTGCGTCACATCACTACCTGGCCCTGCGCGCACCATCTGCTCTGCATATCCCGGTGCTCGGTACTCGCTCTCGCCCCGCCCCCTTATTCCTATCTGTAACGCTGCCTGCTGCCCTGCTGGCCCTCATTGCTGCGCGACTTACCGCCGATGCGCTGTGTCTCCTCCTGCAGTGCGACCTGCCTGCGGTGCGAGGCGGCGTCGAGCTGCTGCTCGATGGCGGCGAACTGCTCGAGCTCGTCGTCGGTGGTGAGGCTCTCCTTGAGCAGGTTGAACACATCGCTGCGGCGGGCGCGTGTCAGTGCTGCAGCAGCAGTGCAGTGAGCGCTGCGACGCACAAGATGTCGATGGCGTCGTACTCCTCGGCCATGGCTGGTGTGGGATGGGATGGTGGTGGTGAGGCGCAGCCACGCGCATGTGGAGCGTGGATGTTGCTTGGCGCGGCGCGACGCGCGAACAACACTTGCGCGCCGCCGCGCCGCATCCGCCCAGTCGCACGCGCGGCGTCACGTGAGAGCAACACTTGGCTCAAAAGCGGCGGCCTGAGCGCCGATCACACGACCGTCCTCGCCTCCACCACCTCTGCCCTCCCCACCGCCTGACTTCGGCCATGGCGAACCCACGTTCCTTCACGCTGCGCGGCGACGCGCAGCTCAAGCTCTCGTCGCGCGACGACATCGCGCCGTACCTCGAGAAGCTCGACGCCATCGAGGACCTCGAGGAGGTGCACCTCGGCGGCAACTCGCTCGGCGTCGAGGCCTGCCGCGCCCTCGCCGAGGTGCTGCAGCGCAAGAAGCAGCTCAAGGTGTGTCGCGTGAGGCCTCACAGTGGCGTGCCGCGGCTCACACCCCCCACAGATCGCCGACTTTGCCGATATCTTCACGGGCCGCCTCATCGACGAGATCCCAGATGCGCTGCGGGCGCTCTGTGACGCGCTGCTCGAGACCGAGTCGCTCGTCGAGCTTGACCTCTCCGACAATGCCTTTGGCGGCCGCAGTGCTGAGCCGATGGTGCAGCTCCTCACGCACAACCACGCGCTGCAGGTGCTCAAGCTCGCCAACAACGGCCTCGGCATCACCGGCGGCACCATCGTCGCCAACGCCCTCACTGCCGCGGCCAAGGAGCTGCAGAGCCAGGGCCGCGAGTCGAACCTGCGCACCGTCATCTGCGGGCGCAACCGCCTGGAGAACGGCTCGGCGCCGGCGTGGGCCGAGGCGTTTGCGGCGCACGGCCGCCTGCGCGAGGTGCGCATGTACCAGAACGGCATCCGCATGGAGGGCATCGAGGCCATCACCTCGGCGCTGACCAAGTGCCCGACGCTCGAGGTGCTCGACCTCATGGACAACACGGCCACGCTGCGCGGCTCGCGCGCCATTGCTGCCTGCCTGCCCTCGTGGCCGGCGCTGCACACGCTCAACCTCAACGACTGCCTGCTGCGTCCGCGCGGCGGCGCCCTCGTGGCGCAGGCGCTCGGCAAGGGCAACAACAAGGCACTGCGCAAGCTGCAGCTCGGCTACTGTGAGCTCGACCCCGCGGCGCTCTCGGCGCTGGCAAAGGCCATCTCGGCGCATCTCGAGCAGCTCGAGAGCCTCGATGTGAACGGCAACTGGGCGGAAGAGGATGATGAGAGTATCGAGAGCATCAAGAAGGCGTTGGAGAAGTGGGGCCACGAGGAGGGCCTGGAGGAGCTCGACGACCTGTGAGTGGCATCGTGAGCAAAGCGGAGGGCTTGGCTAACCCTGTCCGCACAGCGACCCGGAAGGCGAGCTGTCTGACGCCGAGGGCGAGGATGCCGCAGTCGCAGACGAGACCGAGGCAGAGGATGACGAGGACGAGCTGGCGGAGACGACCGCTGCGACGGAGCAGCTCTCTGTCGCGGACACGCAAGAGGTGAGACTGGCAGGCGAGCCGCATCTGCTTAGCTGCTGACGCGCGCCTGCAGCCCGAGTCCAGCGAGCAGCACAGCGATGTCGCTGGCACGGCTGCCGCCGTCGTTGCTGCGCCAGCCGCAACAGCAGCTGTCGCCAGCGAGGGCATCACGCGGGCGGTCGACAACGCGCGCCACCCGGCGGACGTCGAGGACGAAGCGGCGCCTGCAGCGCGCGGCGACGACACTGCCGAGGTGGCGGCGCTGGAGGAGGGCGACGGCGACGTGCGCGTGCCTGCGGCTGTCGAGGAGCCCGTTGCTACCGCACAGGACGCCTCGGCGCCGGAGGAGCCGATCGCGGCCACGCAGTCGGAGGAGGTCAGCGCACCAGACGCTGCAGCAGCACCCGAGTCCGCTGCCGACAGCACGCCTTTCGAGCCCATCACCGACGCCTCGCACGCTGCGCCGCCCGTCGCCGAAGAGGCCACCGAGGCCGAGAGCGCCGCCCCGGCATCTGCTACCGAGAGCAGCGCGGAGCCGAGCGTGCCTGCGCTCGTCGCCGTGCCTGAGCCGGCGGAGCAGCAGGGCGCTGAGACGATCGAGGAGGCGGCGGAGGCTGCCGGACCCCAGGTGGCGCTCGACGCTGCGGCCAAGGGCGAGGCTGGTGAGGCGCCGCCGACCGAGGTGGAGGAGGACGAGCCTACAGCGCCTGCTGCAGAGGCAGAGTCGACGCCTGCGCCTATCGAGACGACGCAGTCCGACGCAGCAGAGGCAGAGGCGCCTGCGCCTATCGGTACGGCGCAGCCCGAGGCACCCGCTGCGGCCACCGACAGCGAGCCGGTCGCAGCGCCGCAAGAGACGGACCCGGCAGTCTACCTGCCCCCGGCGGCGGCGGCGGACCAGGAGGCGGCAACGACGGCGTCGGAGGTGGCTGAGAGCGCGCGCGAGGTGCCCGAGGAGAGCGAAGCTGCTGACGTCGCTGAGGAGGTCGCCGACAGCGCACGGGAGGTGCCAGAAGAGCACGAGGCGGCTGCCGTCGCCGACGAGGTGGCACAGAGCGCCGCCGACGTGCCGATGGAGGATGCGCAGGCGCAGACGGCGGCCGACGTTGCCGAGACGGCGCAGGAGCTGCACGCCGAGGACACGCAGCAGGACGCGCTTGCTGCGAGCGACTCGGCGGCGCAGCCCATCGCCGTCGAGCCGCACTCGACGCAGCTCGCCGAGCCGACTGCCGGCGAGACGACACGCAGCACCGACGCCGAGCCGTCTGCGCAGCCCATCGCGCCTGCCAGTGCGGCGGAGCTGGCGCCTGCGTCGACTGCCCCTGTTGCGGGGCAGCAGGCTGCGCTCCCAATGCCCGTCAGTGCCACGTCCGGCGCTTTCGGCATCGGCATTGGCGGCGCCAACGCCGTCTACTCGCAGCTGAACCCCGGCGCACCGGGCGCCGGCTCGAGCACCAGCGACGTCGCCACCACGCAAGACTCGTCGCCCGCGCCGCAGACGCCTGAGCCTGCTGCTGCCGCTGCTCCCGACGTCGAGCAGCTCACGCAGCAGATGGCTCAGACCAACCTCGCTCCCGCTCCTAACCACGGCCGGTGAGTTGCGAAAGCGCGCGTCAGTCACCAGAGCGCGACTGACATCCCTACCACGACTCTTAGGCAGGAGTCGCAGGACCTCAGTGGCGAGCTCTTCTCGCGGGCGCCGGCTTCTTCGTCGGACACGCCGGCGGACAGTGCTGCGCCGCGCGCCAGGAACCCCTTCCGCGCGGCATGGGGCGCCGTGCGCGAGCTGCTGCGCTGAGTCGACGAGGCGCTCTCAACGTACGCCTGCAGCGACTTGGCGCAGGGGCCTTCAAGGTCTTGCGACCCCTTGCGCAGTCGTCCATTCCACGTGCAGCCCGAGCGCGCGGCCTGCACAATACCCATCCCCTTCACTCTCCTCACCATCCACTCCCCGTCTGTCCATCGATTCCCGTACAGCATCCAAGCCCCTTCACCTCACTCCATGTTTCGCCCGTGTGCGCCGCGTCCACAACCCATACAGCTCTAATGCGACTGCCGTGCGTGCAGAACGAGCGTGAGCAGACGGCTGATGTCATTAGCGGAGCGCAGTGGCAGAGTGAAGCAGAGAGCAGGGTGAGGCTGAGCGAGGCGTCTCTCAGGTATACAGAGCGAGTCGAAGGGCTTGAGATGGTCTGAGGCGAGGCGAAGGAGGAGTCTACTGCAGCCAGCGCCGCACAAGCATGCAAGCCAGCAGAAGCACGACGGTAGCGATGGCGCGGTCGAGCTGAGCCACTCGCTGCTCGGCGGCAGGACGAGCGGCGGCTTGTGCAGCATGCGTGGCGGCAGCAGCAGCGGCGGGACGCAACGTGCCCGTCGAGACGCGTGGACCGAGCGCTGGGCGCTGAGGCCGCAGGGTCGCTGCAGCGTGCGGCAGACGAATCGCAGGTTGAGCTGCTGGTGCTCTAGAAGCGGCGGACGACGGCGGTGGCGGCGGTGGGGCATGCGCAGGCAGCCACGAGGGCGTGCTGCGCTCTCGAGGTGCGCTCGATCCCGATGCGCGTGAGGTGGCGGCATCGGCGACGCCAAGTGGTGCTGAAGTGGCCGCCTCTGTCGACGCAGACGGCGCTGGCGCGACTGGTACGCGCGGCGGGACCTGCTCCGTGGGTGGAGCTTTGGCCTCGGCAGACGCAGCCGATGCGCCAGACGCTGCCAGTGCAGCAAGGTTCGCTGCGGGCGGCTCTTCAACCGTCGGCTGTGGCGTAGCGAGAAGTGCGGCTTCCGGAGCCGCAGCCTGAGCGAGGGCCTTGTCCGTTGCTTGAGACACCGGTGTCGGACCCTCTGCAGGTGTACTTGCGTCTGCCACCTCGAGGCCGTGCGGCAGCTGCTCTGCGCCGCGACGTTCGCCGAGCGGCGCAGGCGGCAGGATCTCGTCGTTGCGGCGTGCACATGCCGCACACGTCCAGCCGACACTGCTGCGAGCCATGCGCTCGCGCTCGGTCTGAGAGACGTCCAGTGCGCCCACTCCCTGCGCGGCTTCCCGTCGCGCGGTCATGAAGGCTTGCACGCCAAGCAAGGCTGTGCGGATGCCCCAGGCTGGCTGCCATTGCTCTGCAAAAGATTGTCAGCGCCGCGCATCGCACGAGAGACAGCACAGCACACACCTTCGTGGAAGCCGGTGAAGGTCAGGCAGATCTGTGTCGGGCCCTGCGTCAGTCGCGCAGCCAGAGGTCATGTCGAGCGCGGCACGAAGCGAGCCGGATGGCACCCCGCTCCGCCTCCTCAGTGCTCTGCTAGTGCCGACAGCATCCATCTCCACGCTGCCGAGCACTTCCATCCCATCAAACCCGCGTCACACGTCCCCGCACTCACCTTCTTGCCGCATTCCCATCTGCCATTCGGCGTCAGTAGCATCAGACTCGGCGGTCTGAATGGATACTCCGGCGGCAGCAGGATCCTGCCATGATAGATGCCCGCCTCAAACTCGCTGCCCGGCGCGCCGCGCAGCGTGAAGTGCCACTCGAAGATGTTGTCCTGCGCCGCGATGCGCTGTCAGGACCAAGGCACCGGCAAGCAATGAGGAGCACACACCTCGAGAGGAGCAGCGCAGTACTCGCGCGAGCCATCGGCTTCCAGCTCCCGCGCCTCGCTGAGGATGCGCTTGACGGCGCTCGACTTCTTGTTGCTGCCCGAGAGAAGCATCAGCAGTGTTGGCACGTGGCGAAGACAGATTCACGCACTACGAGGTACTGCTGGCTGACGCCATGGCGGTCAGCAGACGGAAGCGCGAGGAGGCCCTGTGCGGTGGGCTCGACCGAGCCGGGTGGCTCGACTGCTTCGAGTCGCTCGAGTTGCTCGAGTCGTTCGAGTCGTTCGAGTCGCTCGACTGGCTCGACTGGCTCGACTGGCTCGACTGGCTCGAACGCCCCGAACGGGCTGACGATAGATGGCCAAGCTCGGCCGCTGTTTGAGAACAAGCGGTTGGACTCGTGCAAGCGAAGAAGAGGAGGAAGAGAGGAGGGTGCCCGTGGTGGTGGTGCAGAGCAGCGCCTGCCCGATCGTGGAGCTACGTGGAGGCATCATGCATGGGCCGCGCCGTGCCACGTCACGTGCGGCAAGCCCCTGCCTCACACCCGCTCCTGCCAACACAGGGCAGCCGGTGTCTCGTCTTCGCGCCAGCTCGCACTCGCTTGCTTCTCACATCACAACTGGCTTCACGAGACACAGGACGGGGCAAGTTTATATCAAATCACAGGTGGGCGAGGCTACAGGCGCGAGCTTCCGCTGCGGACAGAAGGAGCGGCGGGTCAGACGCGGTCCGACGGCGCGCACTGGCGGGCGAGCTCCGCAGTACGCACCATGGCGAAGATGCAAGGGAGCTGCTTACGCGCTGTCCTTCGAGGCGGCGTAGGCGAGCAGGTCGAGCACGCGGTTCGAGTAGCCGGTCTCGTTGTCGTACCACGAGCTGCAGGTGGGGTGAGCGACGGGCCGTGCAGGGATAGAGCCGAAACATGACTTACACAAGCTTGACGAACGTGGGGCTCAGCGCAATGCCGGCCTGGGCGTCGAAGACGCTCGAGTACGTCGAGCCGTTGAAGTCGGTCGACACAACCTGGTCCTCCGTGTAGCCGAGGATGCCCTTGAGCTCGTTCTCCGAGGCGCGCTTGATCTCGGCCTTGATCTCGTCGTAGCTGGCGCCCTTCTCGAGGCGGGCGGTCAGGTCAACGACCGAGACGTTGGTCGTGGCGACGCGGAAGGCCATGCCGGTCAGCTTGCCGTCGAGCGACGGGATGACCTTGCCCACAGCCTTGGCGGCACCCGTCGACGAGGGGATGATGTTCGTCGAGGCGCTGCGGCCGCCGCGCCAGTCCTTGCCGGACGGGCCGTCGACGGTCTTCTGCGTGGCCGTGGTGGCGTGCACCGTGGTCATGAGGGCTGCACAGAATGGGTCAGTGCGCGGTGGTGGAGTGCCTTGCGCGCGCGTGTGGCTCACCCTCGATGATGCCGAACTTGTCGTGGATGACCTTGGCGAGCGGGGCCAGGCACTGCAAAGCGCGCATCAGCACAGCACATCACCCTTGCGCGCGCGCGCGCAGACTCACGTTGGTGGTGCACGAGGCGTTGGAGAAGACCTCGACCTTGGGGTCGTAGCTCTCGAGGTTCACGCCGCACACGTACATGGGCGCGTCGGCCGAGGGCGCCGAGATGACGACCTTCTTGGCGCCGCCCTTGATGTGGGCGCTGGCCTTCTCCGTGGTGGTGAAGACGCCGGTGCTCTCGACGACGTAGTGCGCGCCGGCCTTGCCCCACGGGATGTTGCTCGGGTCGCGCTCGGCGAAGACGGCGATGCTCTTGCCGTTGACGACGAGCTTGCCGTCCTTGTGCGAGACCTCACCCTGGAACGGGCCGTGCGTGGAGTCGTCTGTATGCACAGTGAGTGTGAGCATCGGTAGAGCTTGCAGCGCGCGCGGCTAGGCGCACTGCCGCACGAGGCATCGCCGCGGCCACTCACACTTGAGCATGTAGACCATGTACTCGAGGTCGATGAAGGGGTCGTTGATGGCGACGACGTCGGCCTTGCCGTGCTGGATCGAGGCACGGAAGACGATGCGGCCAATGCGGCCGAAGCTGCGCGAAGAGGGCGTGAGTGGAGGCCGGCGATGGAAGGCGCGCAGGTGCAGCCGCAGCACTGCACGCAGGCGGCACTCACCCGTTGATGCCAACCTGGACGGGAGCCATTGTGATGTGCGGTGTGGGGTGTGGTGGGTGGTGGGAGCTGCTGTGGTGGTGGAGCAGAGGCAGGAGTGAGCAACGGTGCGCCGAGCGAGAGATGCGCGAAGCCGGCCGCGGCGCTGCGATACGCCATGGAACGAGCAGGAACGGCCGCGCTGGCGGCACGCACACGGGCGAAGTGCCTCGGCAGCCGCCGCCGCGCGCGCCACACGCTGCTGGCCGGCCGCACCGCGCGCGCGCACGCGCCAGCAGAGATGAGATCGTGCCTCGACCCGCAAGCGCTGCGCCTTCTACCACGCCCAGAGCAGGTCTGCCCCGATCGTAGCAGCAGCAGCTGCCGACTCTTCGCTGCGCTGTGCCATGTTCACCTCGATGGCAGCAGCGAGCGTTGAGCACGAGGCTGATGCGACCTCGGCGCGCCAGATGGGAGACCGTGCGCGGCGGGCGCGAAGGTCGCCTCGGCCGAGAAGGCGCCGCGCCGGCTCGAGTTGTTGGGGCCGGCGGAACTCTGCGGCGGCGTCCACTCGTCGCTGCGACGCCAAGGGAGGCCAGGCTGCGGCACACTCACCTAGATACGAGAAAGGATGCAGAGGTGGGCGTGCTGCACCGCGCTGAGGCGTGCCTCTTATGGCGATCGAGGCACGGCGAGCGGGGGGCAGCATGCACGACCCTGGCGGGCGTGGAGGCGCGGGCGGGCGGCATGGCGCCAGTGTGCCGCGCGCACCCGCGCCCCGCCGACGCGCGGGTGCGCCCAGCTCGCCGCATCCCGAGCCCACCCGCACGCCGCCGGTCCGGGGCTCCGTCGTGCGGAGCTGCTGCTCTGCGCTGCGCGCTGGAGAACATCTGCATGCACACCCGCCGGCACCGCATTCAGCCGCACGGCGGGGCCCAAGCGGCGCCACAAGCGGCGCAAGCGGGCGGCGCTGCGAAGAAACGCTGGGGCGCGAGGCGCGCATCACGTGCCGCGCGCGCCTTGCGAAGGGCGTCGCCGCGCGGCCCGCGACGCGCCGCTCGGCCGACGAGCGCCGCCGCGGCCGCTCTCTCTGCGCGGCGCTCGCTTTTCTGCGCTTAGCCGAGGCGGAGCGACGCCATAAGACGGCTCAGCGCCGCGCCCGGCCTCGCCTCTCACCACCTCCACCGCAAGTCTCGCTCTCTCTCGCGTGAGTATGCCGCTCCTGACCCGGCGCGCGCGGCCCAGACGATGAGGCTCTACTCCTTTCCCCGTCCTACACGACCATGCCGAGACGACAAGGAACCGTTCGATCGCTGTCGAACACTATATCTGTCTTTTGTGCATGCCAGCACATCTTTGCCTGATGGATCACGCGCGCGCCAGCCGTTTGCCCTCTGCCGACGCTCGACGCTGTGCTGACGCTTTTGCCTCGCACGCAGTCTCCTCTCCGGCCCGCTCCTCCCATCTGCATCGTGAGTTTCGCTCGTCTCGCTTCTCGACTCTCGCACGCAAGCGTCTCCGGAGATGATACTCTTGGTATCCAACCAAACTTCGCAGTTTCCACTCTAGGGTCCTCGCATCCCCTCGGGGGTGGGGCTCTCGTGCTCCCTTCGCGCAAGAGGCACGCCCGGATGCCGCAGTCCACATGCCCTCGGGCGTGGGCGCCGTGGCTCGAACCCTCCGCAAGGAGTGCTGCGGCGCCAGTGGCTGCGGGTACCACCTGTGCCGTTTGCATTGCGCGCAAGGTCGTAGCCGCCCTGACCTGATGAGGGCCTACACGACCTTCCTTGGAAGTCTGAGGTTTCGCTGTGCGCACGCCGAGTCGCAGCTGTGGTCCCTGCCCGTCGCCAAGAGCTGTGCGCTGACCTCTGCCTTCGCCTTGCCTCTTCGCGTCCTGCTCCACGCTAGTCCATTCTCCTGTATACCACTCGCATCAAACCACCGCTCGAACACCCCGACGGTGCGTAATACCAGTCTCTTTGCCACTTCTCGCTGTGTGTTGCGTGCGCCTGGCCGCTGGGCTCGATGATGATCAGCCGCACCTCCACGAGGGGTGCGGCGCACCACTATATGCCTAGGAAGAGCCGTCGCGAGCTGCGCCGCGGTCTGTGTGCCCTCTGCCGTCTCTTCGGAGGATCATCTCTGCGATCTCTGCACTCGCATCGTGCTCGACGTCTCGCACGCCTGCTTCGAGCGCCGACGATGCGTCGGGCGACGGCCGCTGTTGAGTTCTTCGGGACTCCGGCGGCTGTTGCCCTGCTGCGTCGGAGGTGCCAGGAGCATATAGGGCTGTGGGAAGCTGAGCACGGCGTTTGAGAGCGAGCATCTGGGGACTGATGGGTGGTCTGGGTGCCGCGCGGCGCCGAGGACGAGAAGATGTTTGGTTTCTGAAGCTTTGCAGGCCAGGGCGCGTCGCACGCACACAGCAAGAGAGAGCAGTGCTCGTCGTCATGTGCGCAAGCGCTGACTCCATGCGCTTGACAGATGGCTAGCAGCATGATGCGCCTCGGCCTGCGCGGCGCACGCCTTGCCTCGACCTCAGCCTCGACCTCCGCCTCTGCCGCCTCGGCGTCGACGTCAGCAGCGCAGCAGTACGGTCCGGGACCCGGCGCGACGACGCACTACCGCATCACGCTCCGCCGCTCCGCCATCGGTCTGCCTGCCAAGACTGGCCGCGTCCTCGAGTCTCTCGGCCTCACCCGTCGTCTGCAGAGCGTGATCCGACCTCAGCGCGCCGACATGGCGGGCGCGATCCTGGCGGTCAAGGAGCTGGTGCACGTCGACACCGTGCGGCGACTGGATGCGCCGACGCAGGAGCACTACGCGCTCATCGAGATGGGCGCAAGCCCGAATGCCGTGCTGGACCTGGACGCGGTCTGGGTCGATGAGAAGGGAGAGGTCGTCTCGTGGGGTGCGGCTGCGCGCAAGGCGCCGAGGGGGTACCGCGTGACGGGAAACCTTGTGTCGCCCGAGAGGGACGCTGAGGTGAAGCTGCGAAGGGAGAGCGAGGAGTAAGAGCGAAGCCTCAGATGCAATGTATTTCTAGCGCCGCACGATTCTTGCGTGAGGCAGCGAGAGCGAAGGGGCGAGGACACTAGACTGGGCGAGACCTGCGCAGGCAACAGGCTCTCACTTGTGCGCAAAGGCACGAGCAGTTCGCGCATCCCATCAGCCAGATGAAGGGGCGGGGCCGACGAAATAAGCCATTAGCAGAGCATTTGAGCACAACGGGTCTCTATAAGTACACGGATGGGCTGGGTATCGAGGGAGAGGCGGAAGAAAGGGAGGGAACGGTGCGGACGGACCAGTTGGCATTTCTCTCGCGACGGGCCGATCTGGACTAGCTCTCGCTCGTCTGGCCCTCGGCGTCAAAGTCCGCTCTCCATCGTTTGAGATCCTCGAGCAGCCGGTTCATCGCGAGCGGCTTCGTCAGCCACTCGTCCATGCCGCACTCCTCCAGGCCCTTTGTTCTTGACAGCTCGTCGCTGAGCGCCGTGACCGCAATGATCTTTGGTCTTCTCGGTCCTTGAAGCGGGAGCGCTCGCATGGCCTGACACGCCTCGAAGCCCGACATGACGGGCATCATAATGTCGAGCAGCGTCACGTACGGCGAGTGCTTTGCAAACTGCTCCACTGCCTCTTGCCCGTTTGTGGCGACGCAGAACTCGATGCCTTGCTTCTTCATCAAGCGCGTGAGGATGCGAGCGTTGAGCGGATTGTCCTCGACTACGAGCGCGCCGAACTTGGACACCGTGATGGGCTTGACCGAGGGACTGCTGGGGGCTTCTTGACGCATTTTGCCGGCTAGTGGCGCTAGCATAGGCACGCTGTCAACTGGTGCACGCAGCACCTCGTCGATCGATTCGGGGGCGAAGACAAGGTCGCGTGTGTCTTTCGCCTGCTCCTCGGCGGCGCTCGGCACCTTGTCGACCGAGTCTGCATCCCCATCCGCCTCAGATGGCGGCGACTCTGCGATCTTGGGCTCGTTCGACTCGCTGGACATGCGGTGCGTCTGCTCGAAGCTGTCCCGTCCCGAATCGGTGCGGCGTAGCTTGGTGGCTTGCGCGTCCGTCTCGGGTTTCCGTGCCAGCTGGAGGAGGCCGTGAAAGCTCTTGGGACCGAAGGGCTTGCGTGTGACGAAGGCAGGCTGCCGAGAACCATTCTTGAATGCCGCGAGCTCGACGCCCGAGTCAGCATGTGCCTGAAGGACGCCAATCTTTACGCCGTCCTTGGCATGCCTGTGCACGACGAGTCAGGCGTGCGACGGGCGGTGGAAGAGGTGACGAAAGACTCACGAGAGGATGCCCTCGATCCCACCTGTAGCTTCCCAGCAAGCTTCCTCCGGAATGAGCAGATAGTCTGCCTCTCCCAGATTCGTCGTGGCGTACATGTCGCCAAACGCTGCGGCCCCAAGTCAGCGGTATGCAGAGCCTCGAACGTCCGGCGATACTCACTGGCGAGTTGAGCACTGATAGCGCCGGCAAGGCGCTTCAGCCCGATGCCCTCAAAGCCATACATGTAGGTGAGCTGCGCGGGACGACTCGAGACGCTCTGCTGCGGCACGCGCGGCAGCTCGGCGACAGGAATCAAGAGCGTGACGATCGTGCCTCGCCCCACATCGCTGGAGACTTGCATAGATCCGCCCTGCAATGCTTGTCAGAGTCGGCAGGATACAAGCTGCCCTGCGCGGCACTCACCATGCGCTTGCAAAGCGAAGCGCAAAGGGCCATGCCCAGTCCCGCGCCCGACTTGAACTTGTCCGCCTTCATGAAAGGCTTGAACAGCGCCTCTGCCACAAACTCGTCCGTCATGCCTTCGCCGGTGTCCTCCACTGTCAACTGCAGCGATGACCGCCCCTCCTCAGTGTGCGGAGCAAGCGAGATCTCGACGTAGCCTTCGCCTTGAGTGAAGCGCAGGGCGTTCTGTAAAGCGAGTGTGAGGGGCCGGGAGGTGAGAGAGGGGACAGCCGACATACGGAGATGAGCTTCCGAGCACACTTGCGGAACGTCTCGACTGCGATCATGGACGTCGTCCCTCTGAGGCTCGTGTCGATCTCTATCGCCGTCCGTCAGCTTCAGCAGTCATCCCTGGGCGCCCTCACGTGCATTCCACTCACGCAAGATCAACTCGGGCGGCGGCGGTATTCTGGCATCCGCGCCCTCCTGCGTGCGGATGCGCTGCACTTGCTCATTCCACAGCTCCGACGCAACGTCGTCCAGCAGTGCTCCGAGATCCACAGACTCGGCCCGCACGATTTCGTGCCGCGTCTCTTCCTCGCGAGCGGCTGTTGTGATCGATGCCTGATGCCTCTCGTCAGCAACGAGCCGCTTCTGCATCGTCTACTTGCACCCACAAAGTCGGCAAAGTCCTCAAGCAGGTCGTTCAGGCCATCGCCGAGCGACTTGATGCTGCTCGCTTGCTCCACCAGCGCCTGCTTCTGCTGCATGTCTGCAATCGCGGCTGCGCGCAGATCGGAACGGAGCGAGTCGGCCAGCAGCAGCTGAGCGGAGGTTGAGCGTGCAGGCAAGAGAGAAGAAGAGGTCAAGGAGACTTACCATGCCTGTCAGGCGGAGGAACGAGGGACCCGGACGTCAGCAAGAGCTCGCTTCGTGCACCTCCACCCACGCTCGCTCCCGCCTCGTGCCATTCTCGGCGAGTTCGCCTCCACCAGCCACTCCACACTGCCCGCTCGCTTCCACTCACCATGCAGCGGCGTGCGCAGCTCGTGCTGCACGCTGCCCACCAGCTCCACGAGCGCCGAGTCGACGGCGGGGCGCGGCGTGCCGGCACTGACGCTCGCACAGGCCGACGAGCCGGAGCGCCGCGCGCCCGGGTGCGCCAGCGGCGGCGAGGGCGCGAGCAGGCCGCTGGACTGCGGCGACGAGGGCGTGGACATGCCGCGCGGGGCCGGCGCGTGCGACATGCTGGACGCTGGCACGCGGTGCGGAGCGAGAAGGACGAGGGCGAGCGCGCAGACCGGCGGGTAAGGCTAGCAGAGCAGCGCGGTGCACGACATGCACTTGTGGGCAGCAAGGTGGCAGGAGAGGCGGCGGCGGCGTGGATGTGGAGCGGAGGAGAGCAAGAACGAGTACATGGTGCGGATTGCCGGTGTGAGAGCGGCGCAGCGCGCGCGGCTGACTAAGCAGGCCGCCGCACCGATGTCCCCCCGCTGCTCCACTCGCCGCGGCCGCCGTGCCTCCCGCCTCGACCACCGCCGCACCCGCTCCGCCATCCGCCATGGACGGCTCCACCGCATCGTCGTCGTCGGCGCTGTACGTGCCCGCGCCGCTGCCGCCCGCCGAGGTGCTGCCGTCTGTAGCGCTCAACGGCGCCGCCGACCTGCTGCCGCGCTTCGGCCTGCTGCCTCTCTACGAGCGCGCCGTGCGCCCGTATCTGCCGCGCCGCCGTGCGCCGCCGGGCGCCGACGGGGCCAGTGCGCAGCAGGCGCACGCCGATGACGCGGCCGGCGACGAGACACTGCCGCTCGACGGCGACGAGCGGCGCGCCGACGGCGAGCCGCCGGTGCGTCTGCTGCCCAAGACGTACGCGCACTACGTCGAGGACCTGCCCGGTGCGTGCAGCGTGCGGCCTGGAGAGGTTGTGTGCCCGGCAGGTGCTGCTGCACGCCCAGCGCTGACGCCTCGGTCGCAGGCAAGGTGCGCCCGCCAAAGTCGAAGCGCACGCAGCGCGCGCCGCCGACGGGCACGACGATGCGCGACATCGTCTTCCGGCCCGAGACGACGCTGCAGCGCATCGTGCCTTTCGACGACGAGGCGCTGCGCGCCGCCTTTGCCGTGCGCGCCGGCGACGTGCCCGAGATCGACGCCTCGCTGCTCGAGGCCGATGCCGAGGACGCGGGCAACCGGCGCCGGAAGAAGGTGAGGCCGAGGAGTGCGCAGAGGGTGGGCCATGAGCTGACCGGCGCGCTCGTTGGCAGCCAAAGCGCAAGCGTGGCGACATGGGTGAGTTGCGCGAGCTCGCGTGTAGGAGGCGCCGCTGAGTACGCACTGCGCAGGCAATACCAGCATCGACGGGCCGCGCAAGGGCGGCCCAGGCCCGGGCGGAGCGCGGCGATGAGCCCGCTGCCTCGCTCGAGCCCCTGCACATCACTCTTCTCGTCATCTGTACAACACTTCATGCTCCGCAATCCAGCTCTCACGGTGAATGCGGTGGATTACCAGGAGATCATGAGTGGTGGTGAGACAGCCGGCAACGTGGCGCCAGGCGTGCTACTTTTGGCGCTGCGCGCTCTATCGATCGCAATCCAGCAACGCAAGGCCCGCATAGCCCCTCATGACCGCTTGGCGCGGCTGCTCTGCCTCCGCAGGCGCGCCGCACGCACCTTCTCCTCGCGCTCCATGATGCGCCGGTCCGCCCGGTCGTCGGCGCTCTCGCCTGGCCGCGCAGCCGATGTGTCCTCGAACGCGCGCTGCCCGGCGACGAGCCGCTCGAGCGCCGCACTGCGCGCCTCCTCCGTCTGCATCGGCGCACGCCGCAGCGAGCCGGGCGCCGTGGCCGTCTTGCGCGCCGCCTCGGCCTGCGCCTTGGCGAGGTTGTCGCGGAACGACTGGAACACGCCCACGACCTTGACTGGCGGCTTGCCGGCGTTGTGGTCGACGCGGTCGGGAATGTCGAACCGGTTGCGGAAGAACTGCGAGCGGAGGAGCTGCAGCTGCAGCAGCGAGAGGACGTTGTTCGTCGTCCAGTACACGAAGCAGGCCTGCGGGCGGGCACGTCAGCGCTGCATCGAGAACACGCGTGCGGCCGGGCACACTGCACACCACTCACCGCTGGCAGATACGAGATGAAGGGGATCATGCCGATCGTCGCCACGCGCATCACAACCTTGACGGTGTGTGCCGTCTGGTCGCCGCCGCCCGCGGCGCCGCCCTGCTCGGCGCCCGTCTGCACGACGAGCAGCGTCGCGGCGGCGCTGACCACCGGCAGCGCCCAGTACGGGTCCGCGGCGGTGAGGTCGGTGAACCACCAGAGGCCGCCGGTCGTCATCTCGGTGAGCTTGCCCTCGCCGAGGCCCTTGAGCGCAAAGAAGAAGGTGATGAAGAGCGGCATCTGCACGAAGGGCGCGATGAAGCCCTTGAGCGGGTGGCAGTCGTGGTCGCGGAAGAGCTGCTGCACGCGCTGCGACGAGGCGGCCATGAGCTGCATGTCGTTGGTCGACTTTGCCGCCTTGATGTCCTCCATGCACAGCTTCACCTCGGGGTTGATGTTGGCGAGGCGGATGCCGTTGCGCTGGCCCTTGATCGTGATCGGCAGCAGCGCAAGGCGCATGCCCACGGTCGCCACTGCGATCGTGGCCCACCACGGCAGGCCGGAGTAGTGGTGCACCGTGTCGAGCAGGCCCTGCGCCGTCGACACGAGCCACCAGTGGTTCGCCTGCAGCGACGCCAGGTCGACGGACGTCGCGGCGAGCGCGTCGGAGAGCTGCTGCGCCGAGTCGGGCGACACGGCCGACACGGCATCGACGAGCGGCGAGGCGCTCTCGCTGGCTGGCGGCGCCGAGGCGAGCGGCGTGCCGGCAGCCGAGGCATTGACGGTATCCAGCGGCGCCGCGGCGGCGGCGGCAACGTCATCTGCGGCGGCGGGCTCGACCTGCTGCTGCGGCGGCGCAGCGGCTGGCGCACTGCTGCCCCAGAACGAGATGTGGCGTGCTGAGCCAGCCGGGCGGCTGGCGAGCAGCGCGGCCGCCAGCGCCGGGCGGGCGGGCGCGTGCAGGCGCGACGCAGCGGGGCGGCGCAGCGCCAGCGACGAGAGGCTGCGCGGCGCGGCGCTCGAGGGCCCGGCGCAGCGCAGCGGTGCCGCCGGGAGCGCGCGGGAGAGCAGGCGGCCGGACATGTGCGGGCCAGCGAGAAAGTGCGGGGGTGGGGAGGGAGGAGGAGGAGGAAGCGAAGCGCGCCTCGAGCCTCGGCCTTACCGCACTTTCCGCACCACGCGCGCACGTGACGGCGACGCCGGCCGTCGCCTCCACTCCGGCCTCTCCGCCCTGCCTCGCTCTGCTTCACTCCGCCATGGGCACACAAAGCAGGCGGGTATCGACATCAATATCTCGGACTTAGTCTAGAAAGCGCGTGGGACGATCCGGCGCCATCGGCTGGATCTCGTCGTCGTACACGATCAGTGGCTGCGTCCTGCAATGGCTACGCGTGAGCATCAGCGTGGTCAGGCTTGCTCAACCCTGCTCACTGCACACGTCGCGGCTGAAGAGGGCGGAACGGTCAGCTGAAGTCCCGGTGTCTCGCAAGAGGAGACACGGCACGCACGTTCTCTGTCAGTGGCTGAGAGGTCGCCTTGGGTGTCAGTGGTCTTTCGGCGACTTGGCACGCCGCACTTACGAAGCCTTGCGGCATGTAGAAGGCTGAGTACGCGATCCATGGCCGCTCGTCGGGCCCGTTGTACACGCATGCCGAGCCGGGGCCGTAGACACCGTTGCCCGAGCGCAGAAAGGTGACGTTTGCCGAGTTGCGCCTGGCAGGAGCGTCAGGACGTGGGGTCTCGGACCTGCGTGCCTCAGCAGCCACGTACCAAGAGGCGGGGTCAAGCGGATCATCGTCGACGGAGATGGCGCGGTTGATCTGCGAGGCGCAACTGTAAGTGTCCGGAAGATCGAGCCGCCCAATGATGCTCACAGTGTTGTAGTCAGGTTGTGCAAAGACGTTCTCGCTCCAGCTGGATATACATCAGCTATTTGCTGCACATGCCCCTCGGTGCCACGCACATAATGTTGAGCTTCTGGCCCGAGACGAAGCTACCCGGTGCCTCGATCGTGCGTTCGCCATCGCCCGACGCCCACACCGTCGCCCGCCCGACCGTCGTGGGCGAGGTGAGCTCGGCAATCCTGGCGTCCGGTCAGCAGCATCTACATGGCCAGTCCACGCAGCGACTCACTCGACTGAGCGCAATGCGCTATAGGTGCTGTCCAGACGAAGTCAGCTCTGCTCGGCAGTGACACTGGCGCACTGTCGCGCTCACAAGTAGCGCTTGCCGTTCGGATGCCGGAAGGCATGCCCGTCGTAGTTTGTTAGCCGGTCGCCGTTGGCATGGCGCATCTCGCCCAGATCCTCCCAGTCGCCCCACAGGTCGTCGCTCTTTGCCTGCAGCACGCGCATCGAGCCGTTGCCCTCGGCACCGACGGACGAGACGTAGATGAGCCAGCGGCCCTCGCTCCACTCGAACAGCGACGGCGCCTCGGTGCCGACGGCCTTGTCGTACTCGAACTGCGCGTGGTGTGAGCCAACGGCATGGCCATTGTCAGCTCCTCTTCACCCACAATCTGCTTCTCGCTTGATGGATCGGCAAAGATGGAGTTGAGGTCCTGGCTCTTGAGCATGTAGATGCCGCGGGCAAAGTCGTTGGTCACAAAGTAGTACGTCAGGTTCCCCTCGGCACGCCGGCCGCTCGCATCCGGCTCGAGGCGCGACACGGCGTCCGGGTCCTGTCCTGGCCCAAGGCCATTCTCGATGCCAGCCATGTCGGGCGGTCCGAAGCCGAGCGACTCGAGTGCTGTGGCGGCCTGGGAGATGCCGGCGATGAGCGAGTTCATCGGTGCGCCCAGCAGCGCCGCGATGTTGTCGGCCAGTGCGCGCTCGGCAAAGGGCGGCGTCGTGTCAAGGCTGCGATCGCGCGACTCGAAGGTGCGACGATGCGGCGATGGGATACGATGCCGCGCAAAGGCGACCTGCGCGATGAACAGCAGGAGCAGGCAGGAGCGCATGGCGAGAGAGGGGCGTGGTGGGGCGCACACACGAGCCTCCGACGCAGCACGAGGGTATATGAGCGCGGAGTCGTTTCCACGGCAACATCCAGCGTGAGGACCCTGGCTGAGATTCCGGAGGCGCTAGCCGGGGTCAATAGAGGTGCTGTGAGATGCAAGTCGCAGCGCATCGGCGCCCCTTGAGCGGGGCACGGCAGCGTCGGAGGCTAGCGGCGCCGGCGCTCGCGACACGCGCGCTGCCTCACCGCGCGCCGCACAAGCGCGCTACTCGCTGGGCTCCTTCGCCCTCTGACAGGCGTCAGAGCTGAAACGCAGCACAGCACAGCCGCTCGATCAGGCTTGCTCAAGGCTTGCTCGGGTCAGGGTGCGACTCCTGCGGACGATGGGCGGCCAGGTGGGCCGGCGTCGCTGCCGGCTGTGTCCCGACTGCCGAGGTGCGGCGGTGTCAGCTGTGCTGCTGCCGCTGCGCGCCTCCACACGCCGCGCTGCTCGGCGCCCTTCTTGCTTCTTGCCTCCTCACTCCCTGCTCCCTGCCAGGCCAACGCGCACGATGGCCGCCTCCTCTGCCGCCGCAGCACATGCCGAGGTGCCCTTGCCCTTGCCCGAGCTCTCCGACCCGGCGCGCTGGCTGCGCCGCCTGCTCTTTCTCGGCACGGGCACGTCGGGCCAGGTGCCCACGGCGCTCTGCACGCTGCCGCCCGCGCCCGGCAGTGGCGCACGCCCGGCGCCGGCGTGTGCCACGTGCAGCGACGCCATGCAGCCTGGTAGCAAGAACCGCAGAGGGTGCTGCAGCGTGGCGGTCGTGGGCAGGGGCAAGGGCGAGGCAGAGGAGAGGTGCGTGCAGAGCACGGGACGAGTGGCAGAGGGTGGGCGCGATGTGGCTTGCGCTGGCCACGGCAGCCGATCAGCTGGCAGCAGCAATGGGCGGGTGGATCGGCTGCCGCAGACGCTGTGCTGACAAGCGGCTCACTAACCTTCCTTGCCGCAGCCTCATCCTCATCGACTGCGGCCCGACGTTCTACGGCACCGCCACGCTCGCCGCCTTTGCCGCCAACGGACTGCGGCGCATCACGGCGCTGCTGCTGACGCATGCGCACGCCGACGCCATCCTCGGCCTCGACTCGCTGCGCGCGTGGACGATGGGCGGCGCCATCCAGCAGCAGGTCGACGTGTACTGCACGCAGGCGTGCTACGCTGGCGTCGCCGCCATGTTCCCCTACCTCGTCGACCGCGGCAAGGCCACGGGCAGCGGCAGCGTCGGGGCGCTGCGCTTCCACATCATCGACGAGCGGCCATTCGCCATCGAGGCGCTCGACGGCGGCACGCTGCGCGACGGCGACGGCAAGGAGCTGCTCGTCACGCCGCTGCCCGTGCAGCACGGCTTCGACGGCGCGCAGCCCTTCCCGGCGCTCGGCTTCCGGATAGGCTCGCTCAGCTACCTCTCCGACCTGCACCACGCGCCGGCGAGCACAGCGGCGCTTATGCGCGGCTCGCAGCTGCTCGTCCTCGACGCACTCTCGCCCTACCGGCATCCCTCGCACTTCTCCCTCTCGCAGGCCTGCTCCATGGCGCTTTCGCTGCCGGGCGCGCCAGAAGAGCAGCCGCGGTTGGCCCTGCTCACGGACCTCACGCACCGCCTTAACCACCAGCACACGGATGCCGGACTGCAGCGCTTCACGCGCGACCTGCGAGCATGGCGGATAGCGCGTGGCCCAACAGAGGACGAGGCACAGAAGTCGCCGCCGCGCAAGAACGGCAAGCGCCACTCGCGCGGCGAGGGCGGCGAGCCGCGCTGGTGGGCGGGCGCCTGGGACGAGCGCGCCAGCGAGGGCCGCAAGGACGGCCTGCCGTGTCTCGAGCCGGCGGCGGCCACACTCGTGGCGCAGCAGGACGCCGAGCTCAACGGCGCCATGGCCGGCCTGATGGCGCAGCAGCGCGGCGTGCCAGACATACGCGTCGCATGGGACGGGCTGGTGGTGCCGTTCGACGGCGAATGAGTCTCCGGGGCTGCGGACTTGCTTCTGCGTTATTGTATAGACTGATGGACGCGCTTTGAGTGTGAAGAGGGCGCAAGGAGTGACCTCGTGGCTGAGCTACATCGTGCTGCGCAGGCTCAAGGGGCATCGAAGTCGATGGCCTCGAGCAAGGCTGCTCCAGACAGTCTGCGCAAGATTACCGCGCTGCCACGCACTCACGTCGTCGCTGCCGCTGCTGCCATTGCCTCATGTCCTGCCACTCACACTGCTCTCGGGCTGGCTCTGCGCGGCCCTGAGCCACCTCGTGCTCGTCGGCGACGCCCTGTCGCAGCCACTCTCCAGCGCACTGCCAAGCGTCGCCGCGTTGCGCTGGCCCTGTGGACCAGCTGCGCAACATCGCACCACCAAGCTTCGACTGCTGATCCGAGCTGCTCGCGTGGCTCTGCAGACGGGCGCACTCGTGCTGGTCTAAGATATCCAATGCGAGTCACTGAGCAGCGGCGGGTCAGCCCAGTGACAGGACGAAGAGAGAGTGCACCGGCCGTAGCATCCGTTCCACCCAGCCCGGCCACCGCCCACTCACCACGACAAATACACGGCGCCCCACGCTAGGCCTCGACGCCGGGGAAGCACTGGGCAAAGGGCAGCTTGTCGTGCTTGGCCTCGTGGTGCAGCTTGAGCTGGTGCACCTGGCGCTTCTCGAGCATGGCCTTGCACGACGTGCACTGGATCTGCTCCTTGGGCGCCTTGAGCGGCACGCTGCGAAAGGAGCGTCAGTAGCAGGTCGCCAGCAGCGGGTGTCGTGTGCACCGCGCTGCGCCCCACATCGTCCCGCCCGACTCACCCGCCCTTGGTGGTGGGGACGCGAGTGCCCTCGAGGTCTGCCTTCTTCTGCGCGCGGCGCTTGAGGTCGGTCTTGCTGGGTGCCATGGCGGAGCGTGGGATGTGGGTGTGGGAAGGCGAGGAGCAAGGCGCGAGCGGCTCGGCTCGGCAGCGGCAAAAACTCTCGCGCGAGACGCGCGCGCCCTCGAGATTCCCACGCCGTCCCGCTGCACGTGCAGCGCCCAGCCCAATGCCGGGCCGGGCCACATCTGGCCCATCCGCAGCTGCGAGGGCCATGCTGGATGCTGCGCGATGTGAGTAAGGGGGC
Organism: Tilletiopsis washingtonensis; assembly: GCF_003144115.1. Taxonomy (NCBI): domain Eukaryota; kingdom Fungi; phylum Basidiomycota; class Exobasidiomycetes; order Entylomatales; genus Tilletiopsis; species Tilletiopsis washingtonensis. Next base: position 23,600 of record NW_020311998.1, on the reverse strand, counting down.
TGCTGAGGGACGCATGGCATGGCGCTGCTGTGCGGCGGCGGGTGCGGCGTGCGGTGTGCGGCAACGGCCCGCCGCGCTGCTGCGTGCTGCCCACGCGGTGCTGCTCCTGACGCGCGCCGTGCCGTGTTCGCGGTGCGGCCCCCGAGGCCAAGAGCCATATCGCGCTCCGCCGCTCTCGCTCCCACTCCCATCGTCACTCATCCCGCTCTTCCTGTCTCGTAGGCCCATTCCCAGCTCGGCACCGCTGCCGCCCGCATCGTATCCGCCGTCCGTCTTCCCGTCCGTCCCGCCGCTCTGCTATTCCCGCCTCTGCCCTGCGATACCTCACGAACCCGCTGCGCCTCGCCCTGCATCCGCCCGCTGGCGACCTCCGCGCGCCCGCGCCCTCTGCCGCGCCACGCCCACCATGTGCTGCCCGCGCACCGCAGTCTGAGCCACGCCCAGCCCGCTGCCGCCCGCCCGCGCCGCCGCCGCCATGTCGGCGCCGTCTGCCGCGCCCGACGTCGAGACGACCAACTGGAACGCCGTCAAGCTGCTCGCCGCCAAGCACGGCATCCACCTGCGGCCCTACGAGGAGCCGGCGAGCAGCACAGAGGCACATGATGGCGCCGTGACTGCTCATGATGCCGCCGAGGAGCAGGACCTCGGCGCCGGCACGCCGTTCCGCATCACCGCCAAGCGCCTCGAGGGCGGCCGCATCATCTACCGCTTCAAGTACCGCGGCGACGCGCCGGCGGCCGCGCCCGCGCCCGCCGCGGCCATGCCCAAGTCGCACTCCGAGACGGCCGGTCTCGCCAGCCTGGCGCAGCGCGGGCCCGAGGGCGCCGACGCGGCCGACGCCAAGCCGCGCAAGAACCTCAAGGGCAGCCGCAGCATCCCGACGCTGCGCGCACTGCACCTGCTGGCTGCCGGCGCGGGCGCGTCGCGCACGCCAGACATGCGCAGCACGCGCGTGGAGGAGGAGGAGCGCGAGGCTGGCTCGCAGGCGTCTGCGCCGGATGCTGCAGAGAGCGGCAACGCCGACGCCCGGCGAGAGGCGCCACGCGCTCCCGGCCGCACGCCGCTGCTGCCCGTCTCGCGCGGCATCAGCGACTCGCCCATCGAGCTGCGCGCTCCGCCGCGCCGCGACGGCCGGCTGCAGGGCGGCGACGTGCTGGGTGCGATCCTCGGTCTGCGCGAGGGCATCGTGGACGCGCGCAGTCCGCGCAGCGGCACGTCGCATTCGCGAGCCAGCTCGGACTCGGGCGCCGCGTCGATGCCGTCGACGCGTCTGGCAGCCACGCCCTTTGGGCAGCACCTCGGCATCAATGGCGCGCCTGCGACGCCCAACGAGTTTGTCAGGTCGCCCATCCCGCGCATGCTCGAGCTCGGCGAGCCGCTGTTCGACGACATGCCGGCCTTCTCGCCGTCGAGCCGGTCGCCGCAGCACAGCCAGGGCAGCTCGCCGCGGCGACGACGCCAGCAGGAAGGCGACTCGTTCAGCTCGAGCATCCGCGAGCGCGTGCTGCGCGAGGCGCAGAGCTTCGAGAGCACCGACTCGGCCGCCACAGCGCGGGCAAGCGACGAGCATGTGCGCCCCGGCGCACTGTCGTCAGGCGGAAAATCTCGTGCCTGGGGCCCGCTTGACGACGACGAGCACGCCTTTGCGCGCTCCTCCGACCCCGAGACGCTCATCTTCGATGTGCTGCAGCACTACGCGCTCAGCAACGACGCACAAGGCTCCGCGAGCAGCTCTAACCGCTCGAGCCTGACGCCGTCCGTCGGTTCGGGCTCCTCGGGCCCCTCCACGGAAAGCACGAGCGAGCGGTCGGCACAGGATGCGACGACGTCGGCCACGTGCGGCGACGACCCGCGGTTCGCGCTCTGGGCCGTCCGTGACCCCGAGAACAGCGAGGGCGGGCTCGTGCTGTGCGCTCGCAGTGGCCGCACGGCGCCGGCAGAGGTGCCTACAACAGGGCCTAGCTCCACGCCCCAGCCCGACGGCAAGCGACGCAGCACACGCGTCGCCGACGCGCCGAACAGGAACACCGCCCGTCCGCGGAGCGCCAGCCGGACGAGCAAGGTGCCGCCTCCGCCGTCGACGGTCTTTCCGCCGCCCGACCGAGCGTTCCTGATCGCGGCGACGCCGACGCTCATGGTCGCTGAGCTCACGTCTGAGATCGACAATCGCCTGCTCGCCGACTTCTTCTACACCTACCGCACCTTCATCACGCCGTCGGCGCTGCTGCAGCTGCTCACGCTGCGCTTCCGCTGGGCGATGACCGAGCGCGTCGAGCCGCGCGAGGAGGCCCGGCGGCGCATCGTGCGCGTGCGCACCTACGTGGTGCTGAAGCACTGGCTGCTGCACTTCTTTGAGGTCGACTTCCTGCCCGACCGCCAGCTGCGCCAGCAGCTCACCGACTGGCTCAATGCGCTCGGCGCGGACCCGCGCCTGGCTGCGCGGCCAGCAGACGCCAGCATCGTGCGCAGCCTCAAGAACACGGTGCGCTCGCTCAAGGCGCAGTACCAGAGCATGGGCATGAGTGCGCTGTTGATGCACGACGCCGGGCGGAGGCCGTCGTCTCACAGCGTGCAGCACCACCGCACCGCGAGCAGCAGCAGCGGCAGCGTCCACGACGCCGGCAGTCCGGCGAACACCAGTGTCAGCTCTGCCGGCACGCAGGAGCACGTCGATCTGGACTTTAGCGACGCCAGCAGCGACGACGTGCGGCAGTCGCCCGCCTCGGGACGCCCCAGCGGCGCCGGCCAGCGCGGCAACGTGCAGCTGAACATGGCAGCCGCGACGGCGCTGGGCTCGCCGATCTCGCCGACTGTGGCGGGCAACAGCGCGCACCGGCACACGCTGGCTCCGATGATGCCGCAGGGCCCTGCGCCCGCGCCGCAGCAGCCTCCAACGCTGCCGTCGTCGCAAGGTGCCATCTCGCGCGTCTTTGTCAACACTGTCGGGCGGATATCGCGCTTCAAGCGCGTGCTCGGCGCGCGGGGAGCGCACTCGGGCGCCTTTCCGGCTGTGCGCGATACCGTCGGCTTTGAGGGTCTCGAGTTTGAGGCCAACGACAGCGGCGACCTGCTCTTCATCCGCGGCGGGCTCGAGAACTTTATCAACTTTTTTGGCCTGCGCTCCGACGACGATGACGACTCTGGCGAGCTGCTCTCGTCGGAGGACGGCTCGCGGCCTGGCCACACGAGCAGCGACAGCGCCGGCTTGCACGAGTCCGAGACGAGTGCGCCGGCGCGCAGCACCCCGGCATCGTCGCTGGATCTCTCTCAGGGTGAGGCTGACAAGCTATCTCCCGCGCACGAGGCCGGGCTGGGCATCGAGGGTCTCGACATCGCAGACGAGAGCCTGTTGGGCGCCACGAGCCAGGCACCTCTTGACGCCGCAAACTTGCACTCGCTCGAGCTAGAGCACAAGCAGCTTGAGCTGTCGAGCAAGAACGAGCTGCTGCACCACACGACGAGCGCGCAGACGCTGCGCTCCCAGTCGACTGCCGGCCCACCGGAGCGGGGGCCGCTTTCGGCCGAGGAGCGGCAGCCGACGATTATGTCGCGCGCCTTTGACGACGGACGCCTCAGCATGATGAGCTCAGCCTCGTCGATGTCCGCGCGGCCGAACATCGTGCAGATCGACGACATCACAGATCTGTCCAGCGACGAGGACGACGGCGCTGTGCGCAGAGCCTTGCGACGCCTGCCTGGCGCGCGCGACCTGCGTATGGCCAAGCATGTCCACGATCTCGAGCCTGAGCCCGCGCGCTCGAGCTTCGACACGCTGGCCAGCGGCTACGGCCGGCCGATCGACGCACGGTCTGTCGCCTCGTTCAGCTCACACGGTCACGCCAGCTCGCTCGGGCACGGCAGCTATGCGCCGTCGATTATCGCCATGCAGCAGCAGCGTGCCGCCGACGCTGCCCTGCACCCGCAGGTGATCGGCACGGTGACGACCGACCTGTTTGATCCCGACGAGGCGCTCGTGGGCTACGAGCTCGTCAAGGGCTTCAAGCTCGACGACTTTGACAGCGACGAGGAGGAGGCTGGCGACATTGAGGCGACGCTGCGGCGCCTCGAGGGCGTCATCGACGAGGACAAGCAGCGGCAGAAGGCGCTGCGCGTCGAGAAGCTGTGGCTGGAAAGCTGCGCACGCAAGGCGCGCGAGGACGGCGACGCGCCGCCTGCCGAGCACCCGGCGGATGCAGACGTGTCCGATGCGGAGGTCGACTCTGTCGCGTCCGTGCGAGCGCTGGCGCCGGACTCGCTCAATGCCGCGGCATCGTCCGACTCGAAGACGGAGCTCGACGCCCTGCTCGACGCCGTCGCGGCATCGAGCACGCGCGACACGCTTGCAGCCCAGCGGTCACAGCTGCCTGCTGTCAAGGACAGCGCTCCTCTGCCGCTCGGCTCGCCGACGCGCGTTGTGTCGCAAAGCGGGCGGCGCTCGACGGCCCGAGCACAGCAAACGCCGACACTCGGTGTGCCGCGCGGCGTGTTCCAGCTGCCGCCCGTGCACCACTCGTTCCTGCTGGGCGCGACGTCCGAGACGGTCGCGCGCCAGCTGTGCCTCATCGAGGCGGAGCTCTTCAAGGCCGTCTCGTGGGAGGAGCTCGTGTCGAACGACTGGAAGGCCAACGTCGGCGAGGTGCTCGACTGGGAGAGCTTCTACCAGGCGCGCGTGCGGCGCAAGACCGAGGCGCGCCAGCGCGGCCAGCGCGTCGGCGAGGGCGCCGTCGAGGCCATCGTCGCGCGCTTCAACCTGGCGTGCAACTGGGTCGCCAGCGAGATCGTGCTCACGCAGAACGTCGACGAGCGTGCGGCCGTCGTGGCCAAGTTCATCCGCGTGGCCTTTGTGAGTCGTGCCAGGTGCGGCGCATCATCGGTAGAAGCTGACACCCCTGCGCGCAGAAATGCTACCAGCAGTCCAACTTTGCGTCGCTCGCGCAGATCGTGTTCGGCCTGCAGTCGCCGTGGGTCGAGCGCCTGCGGCGCACGTGGGCCAAGGTCGGCATGTGGGAGATGCGCGTGCTGCGCGACCTCAAGTCGTTTACGAGCCCGCTGCGCAACTTCCGCCTCATGCGCAACGCCATGCGCGACATGATCCCTGAGGCGGGCATCGACGACCCCATCACGTTTGCCGGCACGCGCGGTGCGCCGGCCTCGAGCTACGGCGCATCGGGCAACACGGCCAAGGGCACGGTCAGTGAGGGCTGCGTTCCGTTCTTTGGTGAGTCGTGTGTGTAAGAGCGGAGGTGCGGCTGCTGACGGCTCGACCCAGGTCTCTTCATCTCCGACCTCGCCGTCAATGACCTGCTGCACTCCTTTGTCGACCCGTCGTGCCCCTCGGCGCCCGTGCCCGCGCACAAGGCGCTCAGCCGCGACAACAGCTTTGCCTTTACGCCTGCCGAGCCGCACGCCTTCGACCACCTGCCGCCGCTGCCCGCGGGCGTGCCGATCCGGCCGCTCGTCAACGTGTACAAGGCGCGCACGACCGCGCTCATCGTCAAGACGGTGCTGGCGTTCCAGCAGCGCGCCGGCCTGTACACGTACACCGCCGACGCCAACGTCTACGTCAAGACGCTCAAGATCCGCTGCCTCGACGGCAACCAGATGACCCAGTGAGTTGCGTGCTCTGCGCAGGCGGCGCACCCCGCTGACAGCTCTGCGCAGGATCTCGCACATTGCCGAGTCGTAATGCCGCACGAATGCCACGCCACCTCCATCTAACCCCCTGCGCGCCCACGCGTCCCGGAGCCGCACCTCTACTTACCCGCCTGCTGCCTTCTCTGTCACCCGTGTCAATCCATCCCATGCGCTATCAGCTCAGCGGCGTGATCGTGTCAGGCACGATCTGCGGATCCGTGCCTGCCCATCCGGCGTGGCGCCTGGGGCGGAAGAGACGCTCCTCTGCGCACCCGAGCCAGTGGGACGCGGCACAGGCCGCGACTTCCGGTCTGCTTGCTCTCATGCTTGCCCCGCGTGAGCCTCTCCCTGCCTTCTTTCGGAGCCCCGAACAGACGACAGCGCAATCGGGGCTGCATCAAGCTGACAGCGTGGAGAAGACGGGAGCGCCCTGCCGCTTGCCGGAGGCTGGTCAATGCGGCGCTCACCAAGATGCACCGCCTCCAGCGCTCTCCCTGTGGGAGCGAGTTTGCTGGCGGTGGATGTTTCTTTCGAAGCATCGCCCCTTGCACCCCTTGTCCTGCCCTCATACATACAGCGTCAGGGGCACAGGACACACACCACTTTCGATCGCGCCGCGCATCTCGGAGTAGAAGCGTCGCGAGCAGGCGGCAGAGCAGGGCGGTGCAGCTGCCACAGAGGCACAACCGGGCCGCCTGCTGGCAATGAGGGGTCGCGAGGGCCGTCTGTCGGCCGGCTGCGGCGCAGCGCCGGCCTGGCCGGAACACGCGGCTGACGCCTCGCTCGTCGGTCAACGCATGAACGCAGGGCAGCGCCGGCCCGACGTGCTGCCGCGGCCGTCGTGTGGGGAGCGGCGCACCTCGCCAGAGGAAGAGCTGCACAGCGTCAGGCACACAGTGCGCAGTGCAGCGATGCGCCGGCGGCTCGAGCCTCGAGCGTGCCGCAGCGAGTGCCCGCCGTCCGGCGTCCGGCCAGTGCCATTCCGCCGCCAAGACGCAGCGCCGGAGGCTTGGGCAGCGGAGCCGCGGGCGGCCGAGCTGTCGCGCTGCTGCGGAAAGTGATGGCCTTGCAGCGGCCGACGCAGCATCCAGCACCAGATGCAGCAGCAGAGCGCAGGCGTGCAGCAGGAGCCGATGCGGCACTTTGCCAGCGCCGAGGAACCGGCCGTAGGCAGCCACTCTGCACTCCTGTCACGCCCGGCCTGCCCCTCGGCGGCGCACGATCTGCTGTGCGGGGTAGACGGCCGACGTGCGGGGAGTGCAGCCGCAGGAGCATCAGCGCAGCAGTGGCAGAGCCAGCCCAGCATCAGCAGCATGCCAGAGCACAGCCAGATGCAAAGCACCGTCAGGCACCGGCGCAGCAGCCCCAGTCAAGGCCGGGCGCGAGTTGGCCGCGATTCCCGCTGCTGGCCGCCTCGGTCCCTGCATGACGGATGCTGGAGTCAGAGTGCGCGTGCAGGTACAGCCGCGGAGCAGAGAGGCGACGCGGCGGGGCGCGAGTCAGCACAGCAGCGGCGCAAGCGGGCGGTGCGGAAGGAGAGGAAGCATGACGCGGCATCGCGTGTGCTCTTCGCGTTGCTCATAAGGCGCATCCGTCCAGCCTCGGCGCCCTCTCCCACAAACCCGCAGCACCGCACCGTGGAGGTCACCACCGCAATGTCACACACCCAGCCAGCCACGCTCGCCGACGAGAAGCACGCCGCCGACGCCACAGCGCCCGCGACGGCCACCATGGACCGCGACAGCAGCGTCGAGGAGAAGGGCTCCATCTCGCACAACCCGCTCGCCGACCTGCGCGAGGCCACCGAGAAGGGTGCCGTCGACGACTTTGGTCGTGCGGCCGTGCGCTTCGACGAGGCGGCCGAGGCGCGTCTGCGCCGCAAGATCGACCTGCACATTCTCCCGCCGGTGAGTGCGCCGTGCGAGCGTCCTGCTGGGTTGCCATGGCTCATGCTTCTCAGGTGGCACTCATCTACATTTGGTGCTTCATCGACCGTGCCAGTGCGTCGCCAGAGCGTTGGAGAGCGTGGCGGTTGCTGACGAGCGCCGGCAGACATTGGCAATGCGCGACTCGCCGGCCTCGAGCGCGACTTGCAGCTGCGTGGCTACGACTACAAGTGAGGCAGCTGCAAGCGCGGCGCCGGCCCTCACGCTGACTCCGGCGACCCAAAGCACTCTCCTGTCGATCTTCTACGTCAGCTATATCCTGTTTGGTCAGTTGCGAAGGCTCGGCGGGGGATGAAGGGCTCTGCGCGGTGGTCAAGGGCGCTGCGTCGTGGTAGCGGGCGGCTCACGCTTGTCATCCACAGAGATCCCCGGCACGGTGCTCTGCAAGCGCATGGGCCCTGGTCGCTTCCTTCCCCTCGCCACTATGGTCTTCGGGCTGCTGTCGCTCTGCTTCGCCTTCGTTGGCAGCGCCAACGACCCCTTCGGCGCAGCGCTCGCCGTGCGCTTCCTGCTGGGCGCTGCGGAGGCGCCGGTGCTCCCGGGCATCGCCTACTATATGTCGTATGTGCCAATTTCGTCTTGTACTTGCATGCTGAAAGCCAACCACCTTGAACAGGCGCTGGTACAGAAAGGACGAACTCGTCTTCCGCCTGGCCTGCTACATCGTGTGCGCACCGCTGGCTGGCGCGGTCGGCGGCCTGCTCGCATCGGCGATCCTGACCATCGACAACATCGGTATCATCCGCCAGTGGGAGCTCATGTGAGGCGAAGCGTCTGACATGCAGCTGCGAGAGGCTGACCGCGCGCAACAGCTTCTTCATCGAGGGACTCGTGACCATCGCTGTCGGCGTCATCGCCTACTTCACAGTAACAGACCGGATCGGAACCGCGCGCTGGCTGAGCGAGGAAGAGCGCGAGCTCGCTGAGGCCAGGATTGCGAGCGAGAATCCGCGCGCAAACGCCGTGCTGGACCAAGTGCGTGGCAAGATGATCCTGAGAGGTGTGTTCAATACCACCTCCATGCTGGCCGGACTAGCATTCCTTCTCGACAACATTGCTGTGAGTCAGCGTGTCCGCATCGCCGTCCTCGACAGCTAACCGATTCTCCTCTTCTCCCTGGCTGCGGCGCGACCAGGTCCAAGGGTGAGTCTCGCATGCGTCTGACGGAGAGCTCTCCTCTTGCTGACAAGCCTCCGCCCGCAGGATCGGTGAGCAGCAACAGCGGCTGCGACACCTGAGGTTGCGCGCTGACACCCTCTCGCAGCCTTCTTCACGCCGACCATCGTGCGCGCGATCTTCCCCGGAAGGAGCACGGTCATCATCCAGGTGGGTCTGCTCGCAGCGGACGCTCACCCGCTCCTTGCTGATCACGTCTCTCAGCTCCTCACCGTGCCGCCGTATATCGTCGGCGCGATCAGCGTCCTCGCGATCCCCTTCTACTTCCAGAAGCGCCCGCGCTGGATCTCGGTCGTCCTTTGCGGCACGATCATGGCAGTGTCGTACGCCATGGTCCTCGGCTCTCGCAACCGTAGCGTACGCTATGCGGCAACGTTTCTCGGGGCCCTTTCAGCTTTCCCTTTGGGCGCCATCTTGCCTGGTTGGGCGAGCACGAATGCAGTCAACGACAGCCAGCGCGCCGGCGCCATCTCAACCGTCATCATGATGGGCAACGTCGGCGGCCTCATCGCGACGTGGACGTACCTGCCTGCGTATGCGCCCGATCAGCGCCCCGGCAACGGCCTCAATACGGCCAATGGCGCAACCATTGCCCTTATTGGCATGCTGCTCGCCTTCCTGCTTACGCGAGAGAACAAGAAGCGCGCGCAGGGCAAGCGCGACCACCGCCTCGACGGGCTCACGCCCGAGGAAGAGGAGACGCTGGCGCACCGCCACCCTCGCTACCGCCTGCGCATCTGAGGCTCTCTCCCCGTGTACTCTCTCCTTCACGTCGCCTGTATCCGTCGCCCGCCTGTGACCCTGCGTGTCCGCTCTTTACCCGACGCAACCTCACGAGACCTTGATCTGTCACCGCCTGTGCCAGACCGTGCTGCGTCTCGTCTGCCATGGCTGTGAGCCTGTCCTTTGCTTGATGCTGAGCAGACTAGAGCTGCGTGCCGGCGCCTCAAAGCAGCGAGCCGGGGCTCATGCTCGGCATGGCAGCCTCGCTCGCTTGCGCCTCGCGCCTCTTTTAGCGCTTCCAGATGACGTGTGGGCGTCCCGCGCGCGCCAAGCGAAGCGCCGGCGAGCAAGGGCAGCGGCACGCAGCAGCATCACCAGCAGGAGGTGCAGCCGCAGCGCCGAGACTGCGCGACGCTCGCGCCATCAGAGGCAGCAGCAGCAGCAGCAGCACGTCGAGCGAAGGCTCTGAGCAGCGAGCGGCTCAGGCTGCGGCTGCGGGCCAGAGAGCAACACGGCGCACGGCGCGCACAGCAGCAGGCAGCGCCACGCCTCTGCAGCCGACGCTTCCGCACAGCCACGCGGGGAGCGGCGGGAGAGACTAGCTCAGAGCGCGCTGGCAGCACAGGCTGCAAGCGGAGACAGGCGGCAGGCTCTCAGGCTCTGAGTGCTGCATCGAGCAGGTGCATCGCAATTGAAGAGCGGCTGTGCTGGCGGCGAGGCTGCGAGAGCGAGGCGCGCCCAATTTAGCCGGCGGCCCGCTGGCGCGCCGCAGGTACAAGAGCACCCGGCCCGTGCGCGCCGGCCCTCTTCCTCACCACCACACCACCACACCACCGACACCACCACACCTTCCCACCCCACGCACACACGCCTGTCATGGAGGGGATGATCAACCAGGCGAATTCGTTCCTGAAGAACGACAAGAGCGGCCTCGGCGACGCCATCAACAACGCCGGCGGCGGCGGCGAGGCGGGCGAGCGCAAGGAGGGTGAGTGCGCCGCGCACGGGCAGAGGCCGCAGCATGGCTCCTGCTGACGCGTGCCGCTGAAGACTACCTCGACAAGGCACGTCCTATCCGATCGACTCTGCGACACTTGATCGCTGACCCCCGCGCAGGTACTGGATGCTGGCCAGCAGTTCGCCGGCCAGGGCGACCAGAGCAACGAGACGGCCGTCGAGCAGCAGAAGGACAACTTCATCGCGGACCAGATCCGGTGAGCGCGGGACCTCTCGCCTGTGCGCCTCGCCGTGCTGACGCTCTGATCCCTGCAGCTCGAACTACAAGAAGTTCGCGGGGTGAGTGCGCTGCTCGCCGTCGACGCAGACGCACGGACCAGCGCTGCGGCACCGCGCTTGCGGCGCATCGGCTGAACCTCTGTCCTTGTCCTGTCCGCTTACAGAAGCGACTTCCCGTGAGTACAGTTCGCGGCTCGCGTCGACTCTAAGAGCTGACAGCCTCTCTGATCCGCAGCATCAAGGACGGCATGGGCGCCCAGGAGCAGTAATCGAGCAGCACGGCACATCCTTCCGCTCGACCGCTCGTCAGCTTCTCAGCTTCTCAGCTCGTGAACACACTCTCAATCAACACCTCATGAACTTCGCACCGAGTGTCGTCTGTCTCATCAGCAGTGCGTCTGGGCCCTCTGATCGTTGCTGCACGAGACCGAAGACGAGCGCACGGGCCAACAGTCTGTGCTGCGGCGCCTCGTGCCTGTGCCCTCGCTGTCTCGTGCCTTGTTGCAGGTCTCCGGCCTGTCAGCTTCGTCCTCTGGCTTCGCTTTGCGCTTAGTCTCTTGACCGAGCGCGATGACCGGTCTGGCCGCTGCAGTCTGCACCTCTGAGGGCCGGTCGGGTCTGTCAGCGCTGCACCCCGCACCGCACGTCGTGACATGGCCGCGATGGGCGAGTGCGGCAAGCCTTCGCGCCGTGAGCGGTTGTCAACGTCTGTGGGGCCGCTGCAGCACCGAGAGGATCTTGAGTACATGCACATCCAGCAGGCTCGGCAGGCCGGAGCCGCTCGGGCATCGACACGACCCGCAGCAACAATGCACCGAGGGTCCGCTTAATGCCTGCACCAGCAGCGGCGCGATGCGAGCGCAACTTGCCCTCCCGCCTGTACCAGCCCCTCACCAGCGAGCACAGCGCCAACGGCCAAAGGCTGGGCGCTCCCAGCGCATGCGCGCTGCCAAGGCGCCACGGGTCCGCCTCGCCGACGCGTCGCCGTTGAACGAACGCGCGCGCCGTTGGATACGCACCCGCCGCAGCCGCACCGGCCGCTGCCGTGGCTGCCCCGCTCAGAGATCAGCATCTACCCGAGGTGGTCCCTAGTGAAGCTCACGCGGGGTCATAAGCAGCATGTATTGCCATCCTCGGGCCGCTCCTCACGCCTCTTCGTCCCCACTCGTCCGCCTCACCCGACGCCCACACGGCACCACGCTCTCTTTTCTGCTTCTGCTCCACTTTCTCACCTCGGCCTTTGCCTTCTACCTGCGGTTCTCGCTCCTCCTCTCACACACGGCCATGTCGTCGATCAGCAACAGCCTCAAGCGCCCGCAGCGCGCCGCCGCGCTGCGCTCGCACCTGCCGCAGGACCTCGTGGCGTGCGTGGGCGAGTTTGTCGGCACGACGGCCTTTCTCTTCCTCGCCCTCGGCGGCGCCAAGACGGCGCTGGTGCACGCCAGCGACGACACCAACTCGACGGTCATGTTCGTGGCGTGCTCCTTCGGCCTCAGCATCCTCGTCACCATCTGGTCGTTCTACCGCATCACCGGCGGCCTCTTCTCGCCCGCCGTCACGCTCTCGCTGCTGCTCTGCGGCTGCGTGTCGCCGCTGCGTGCGGCGATGCTGACGGTGGCGCAGATTGCCGGCGGCATTGCCGGTGCGGCGCTCGTCGAGGGCCTGCTGAGCAGCCCGACGCACGTCTCCGTCGCCACGACGCTCGGCGACGGCGTGTCCATCGTGCAGGGCCTCTTCATCGAGGCGCTGTGCACCGCCGTGCTCGTCTTTGTCGTGTGAGTCTCACGACGAGACATGTAAGTTGCTGCTGACAACCGCACCAGCCTCATGCTCGCCGCCGAGAAGCACTCGTCGACAATGCTCGCGCCCGTCGGCGTCGGCCTGACCGTCTTTGCGTGCCACCTGCTCGCTGTGCCGTACACTGGGTGCGTTATGCCGTCTGTCTGGTCGACGCATGCTGACTCCTGCTGCAGCTCCGGCCTCAACCCCGCGCGCTCCTTCGGCCCATCCGTCGTCGCGGGCCACTTTGAGGGCTACCACTGGATCTACTGGGCAGGCCCACTGCTGGGCTCCGTCGGCGCCTCGGCGTTCTACCTGCTGCTCAAGACGCTCGACTACACGCGCGTCGTGCCCGGCCAGGACGCGACGCACGCGGACCCGGCCTCGGCGCCGCGCCCGCTGCACCAGGGCATCTTCCGGCGCCGCGCCGGCGGCGGGCAGGTCATCGTGTACGCCGTCGACACCGAGGAGCGCCTTGCGAGCATGTCGGCGCTGGACCGCGCCGTGGCACGCGCGACGCCGCAGGTGCAGCTCTTCGACCCGCTCGACCAGGCGCAGGCGGGCGCCGTGCAGGCGGGCGAGGCCGTCATCATCGACCTCGGCGAGCCGGGCGAGGCGCACCACGACGACGGCGCGTGCGGCGGGCCGTCGATGGCGGCGCAGCGGCAGGACGTCGGCGGCATCTGCGCACCGGGCACGGCGCCCGGCGGCCTGCCGCTGCCGGCGTCGACCAAGGCCGGCCTGAGCGGCTAGGCTCACCTGGCCGAGCCGCTGCATCTGCACACTCTCCCACCGCCAGTCGCCCTGTCCCAGACTGACACATACCCGGCGCTGCGAGTGCCCACCCTCGCCGCCGTTCCTCGCTTCTCCGTCTAATCACAGCTCGTCTCTCTCGTGCTCCGTGTGCGTGGCCTGCGTGTGCATTGTGCGGTGTGCGCGTTGAGGTGGTGGTTGGAAGGCAGGCCACCCGCGATGCGCTGCACGCGCCCGAGGCTGTTCCGCGGCTCTCTGGCGGCCCCTGCACGTCCCTGCACTGCACTCTCCACTCGTGGCTCCGCTCCTCCACACTTCCAGCTCGCCTTCACCGCAGTCCCCACTCTCGCTGCCTGCGCACCTGCTCGCACTGTCGTCTCTCGTGCGCCCGCTCCTGCAGCGGCTGGCGCGCCCTTCCCTGCACGCTCCTCTACCGCTCGCCCGCGCCATGTCCCAGGCAGCGGCGTCGCGCACCGTCGCGCCGTACGGCCTCTGGGCGTCGCCCATCTCGGCCGACCTGCTCACCCAGGCCGCCATCTCCTTTGGCGACGTGACTGTGCTGCCGGCGCGCGGCAAGGCGCCGGCACGCATCGCCTACGTCGAGAACCGCCCGTTCGAGCAGGGCCGCTCGGCCCTCGTCTCCCTCCCTGTCCCCGGCGCTGCGAGTGAGAAGGCGCCCGAGGGCACGGATCTCCTCACACGCGCGCACTCGGCGCAGAGCGGCGTACACGAGTACGGCGGCGGTGCCGTGGCCGCAGCGCCCGGCGGCGAGAACTTCGTCTTCACGCAGGCCAAGACGTGTGGCATCTTCGAGGCGCGTCCGGGCGCCGAGCCGCGCCGCCTGCGCGAAGGTCAGCTCTGCTGCTGCCCAGAGCGAGGTCACCGCTGATGCACATACTCGTTGCAGACAGCAAGACGTCGCGCCTGGCGGACTTCTCGGCGCACCCGTCGCTGCCGCTCGTGCTGTGCGTGCACGAGGACCACACCGTCGACACGCCCGCCGGCGTCGTCAACACCATTGCCTGCCTCGACACGCGCGACGGCACGCTCTACACGCTGGTGAAGGGCCCCGACTTTAGCGTGTCGCCGCGCTTCTCGCCGTGCGGGCGCTTCGTGGCGTGGGTCTCGTGGGACCACCCGAGCATGCCGTGGTGGGGCACGCAGCTGTGGGTCGCGCGCTTCCTGCACCAGGCCGGCCGCCCGCCGGTGGTGTCCGAGGCGCGCTGCGTCGCCGGCTCGGCGCGCGAGGTGGCGCAGATGCCCGTGTGGGCGCCAACGAAGCCCGACGAGGACGCGGCGCTGTACTTTACCGACGACGAGACGGGCTTCGCGAACCTGTACGAGGTGCGCGTGCGCGCCGAGGACGAGGACAACCTGCGCGTCAGCGACAAGCTCGCGCTGCTCAAGGCGCCGCCGCAGAGCGACTTTCAGCAGCCCGCCTGGCAGCTCAACGGGTGAGTGCTCTTGGCACTGCCGGTCTGTGACCTCGCTGACTTTGTGCTAGCTCCTTCTTTGTGCCGCTCAACGCCGAGTGGCTGGCATGCTCGATGATCACGCGCGGCATCCACTCGCTCGCCCTCGTGCACCTGCCGACACGCACGCTGCGGCCGATGGAGACGCCGTTCCGCGTCATCTCGCAGCTGCGCGCCGTTGACGAGCACCGTGTCGTCTTTGTTGGCACGCGCTTCGACGAGCCGTCGGCGCTCGTGCTGATGGACGTGTCGGGCGCCAAGAAGGGCGCGGCGCCCAAGTGGCAGGTGCTCAAGCGCAGCAGCGACGTCGTGCAGAACGGCACCGTGCCGCGCGACTATCTCAGCCAGGCGCAGACCGTCGAGTTCCCCACGACGCTGCCCGACGGCAGCAAGAGCACCGCCCACGCCATCGTGTATCCGCCGCTCAACCCGTGCTACGCCGCGCCCACGGGGGCGGCGCCGCCGGCCATCATCCTGGCGCATGGCGGTCCGACGTCGGCCGCCGACGCGGGCCTCAATCTCGGCGTGCAGTTCTGGACGACGCGCGGCTTCCTAGGTGCGTGTCGTGGCATGCAACGCGGCAGCACCAGCTCACAATGCGCTGTCAGTCTGCAATGTCAACTACGGCGGCAGCACCGGATGTGAGTACAATTGCGGCACGATCAGCCATGCCTGCTGACGGTTCCCTCCACAGACGGCCGCAAGTACATGTGAGGATTGCGGCCACGCAGGCACGCTCTCGCAGCTGACGCATCTGATCCGACAGGGAGCGTCTCAACAAGAACTGGGGCGTCGTAGACGTGCGCGACTGCGCCGCCTGTGCCGACTGGCTCGCGTCTGACGCTGGCGCCGGCGGGCCCTCAGCCAGTGTCGCTTCCAGTGCTGCGCGTGCCTCGCGCTCGTCGAGCGAGGCCGGCAGGGCGCAGCTGTCACTCCTGAGCGAGCGCCGCCAGCCTGACGGCACCATCGAGCTGACGCTGCTCAACGAGCACGCCGGCTGGTCGCTCGGCGCCGTTGACTGTGCCACAGCTGTGCTCTTCAGCGGCCTCATTGCCGGCGTGCAGCAGTACAGATATGTGAGTGCTGCTGAGACTGTGGTCCGTGTCCCTTCGCTGAATCGCTCCACAGGGCGCCGTCGACTTTATGCCGCTCCTCGGCATCGCCATCGCCGGCGTGCTCTGGCTCTGGCGCCACCTGAACCAAGTGCAGCAAGGTGCGGTGCGGCGTGATGGCTAGGTGCGCCTTCACTCATCCTCCCTCGGCGCAGAGACCGTCACGAGCATCCCGGACATCGGCATCCAGCTGACGACCGTCAAGGGCTTCGCGATTCCGTGGGTGCACGCGCGCCGCGCGCGCCTGCGCGCGGCGCCCAAGACGACGCTGCCCGGCTCGCGTGTGCCGACGACGGTGGCGGCGCACTTCCAGGCGACATCGCTGCGCACGCGCCTCATTCCGCGCGACTCGATCCTCGACGTCGTGACCATCGAGGCGTTCCGCCGCTGGGGCGTCATGGACTATCTGGCCATCTCGACGCGCGCCGCCGAGGGCTACGAGGGTGCGGGACGCGGCGGCAAGCTCGAAGTCATGTTCCCTGTGAGTAGTGTTGAGAGTTGACTACGCCCTGTGCTGACACGTGGTGCAGCACCTGCTGCCGCGCCTGCCGGTCGTCGAGCATGTGTTTGAGCGTCTCTTTGACCGCCCGCCGCCAAAGGAGGCCACCGGCTGGGACCCTGTCAGGATGCAGAAGATCGCCGTCACGAAGCAGGCGGACACGCCTGTGGTCGCGCCGGCCAACGTGCCACGCGTCGACCCCAGCAAGATTGCCATCGCTGGCGGCAGCTCGGGCGGTGAGTGCAACCGGGCGCAGTGCTTCTCCTGCCGCGCTCACACACGCTGCAGGCTACACGGTGCTCGCTGCGCTGTGCCTCTATCCCGACAGCTTCAATGCCGGACGCTCGTCGTACGGCATCAGCGAGCTGACCGCGCTCTGTGAGTCGCGCGACCGCTGTTCCCTGCCATACGCTCACGTGTCTCTTCCGCCAGACCGCCTCTCGCACAAGTTCGAGTCGCGCTACCCCACAGCACTGCTCGGCGGCACGCCCGAGGAGGTGCCGCAGGTCTACCACGACCGCTCGCCGCTCTACATGGCCGACCGCATCCGCGCGCCCGTCATTTTCTTCCAGGGCGCCGAGGACAAGGTGGTGCCGCCGGCGCAGAGCGAGGAGATCGTGCAGGCGATCCGCAAGCAGGGCGGGCGCGTCTCGTATACGCTCTTCGAGGGCGAGGGCCACGGTGTGTGGGCGCGCGTGTGCGTGCGCTGCAGCGATGCTGACGCACCCCTGCAGGCTTCCGGCAGGCTGCCCACCAAAAGGCTGCGCTCGAGGGCGAGCTGCAGTGGTACATCGACGTGTTCAAGCTGGCCGGCAAGGCGTAGCGGCATGCATGCAATTGAAGCGCAGTCGACGGACCTAGAGGAGAGGCAGCGTGAGCGTGCGGTTCCCTGGCGCGTGGCAGGCAGAGCGGTGCGTCTCAGGCAGTGAGTAGGATCGGCAGCGCGTGCGCCCCAGGCCGGACGGCGATGGGGCGCGTGCATGGTACGAAAGAACACAGCGATGTGATTGGATCATCGTCGACGCGGGTGGCTGGCCGGGCTACTCACAGGAGGGAGGGGTGGTGGAGTGAGCATCTCGGCGGGTGCGTCGCCGCGCGCTCCTGGAGCGCTTCTTCCTGCGAGATGCACACACGTGATCGCGCCGCCCGTCGTGCTCCCACGCGGCACGTGCCGGGCGCCTTATCGCTTATCGCGACTAGCCTGGGAGCGCCTCGCGGAGGGCGGAGGCGCTGGCGGAGCTCGCAGCGCCAAAGCTTGGCCTGCCTGGCGAGGGCGACGAGGGCAGCCCTGCGACACTCAGAATGCAGACTCACAACTGCAGCTGGCGGCTGTGATGCGTGGCGCTGCTGCTGTGGCGAGCTCGAGGTGGACGTGCGGGGAGCGGGAGGGACAGAAGCCGGCGCAGCAGCAGCTGAGGCCCGCTGCGGGCGACGCCGAGGCGAGCAAGTCTCAGAAGTGCGTGCACCACAAGCCGGTACGAGGCAACAGAAGGACGCGGGACGGATGCTTGTGGCGTCGGTGAGACGGCATGCTGTCTCTGCGGTCGTCGGGAACGAGAGTCAGCAGCGAGAGGGGCGTGTGGGGCTCGGCGCCGCTCTTCGGAGGCAGCACGGCGCGGTTTGAGCCCGTCGGGGGAGCGCTCCGGACGAGCATGAGCGTGCTCGACTCTGAGCTGCGAGCGGCGGTGTGATGCAGATGCACAAGGTACAAGCTGTCTCGAGAGCGACAGCACGCGGGCGCGAACGAAGCGCATGACAGATCGGCAAGCACCCCTCGCAGCACGCAGCACCCTGCGCTGCAGCGGCGCGAGCCTCTGCGCTGGAGCACGAAGCGTGAGAGGAGATGTAGCGGACCGCTGCGGCGATCTCATGGGCCGGCGCAACGCTGCCGGGGCCGAGCGTGAGGCACAGCGGCGCAGCAGCCAAGGGCAGCCGGCAGCGGGCAAGGCGATAGGCGGCGCGACGAGTGCGCGACCCACCGCAGCGGAGCACGCGTCACGGCACCGCAGCCGCCGCACGCGCGGCTTCCTATCTCTGTGCCGCCCATTGCTTGCGCCGCTGCGAGCAGCGTGACAGCCGCACCCAGCATCGCAGCCGCCAGGCACAGCAGCAGCACAGCGCATGGCACGGCGGCGTCGTGCAAGCCACTCGAGCTGCGTCAAGCTGCTTGCTGGGCGGAGCGTGGCGCTGCGCCGCGGTGCCAGGCGACCCGCTGCGCCGCGTTGCAGGGGACGATCCGCAGCACCGCGTGCTCCTCGGGCCCTCATAAGGCCGGCCAGGATGCTGTCCGCCGCCGCAGACCCCAGCACTCCACCATGTCGCACGCCGTCCACTCGCCCGCGCCGTCGTCGCCCGCCATCGGCTCGTCGATCGGCACGCCGACGCAGAGCATCTTCGACACGCCCGCCGGCGCGCACCTGCGCGACGACGCCTCGTCCTTCACCACCGCCGCCAGCCTGCGCAGCCGGCGCATCGACGAGGAGCCCGGCAAGGGCAAGCATGCCGCCGCGCCGCAGCACCGCAGCCTGCTCTCGCCTCGCCGCGCCGCGTCGGCGCGCCCCGAGCGCCGCTCGTCGAGCAGCCTGCCGGCGTCGTGGAGTGCGCCGGTGGGCCTCGCGCCGGATGCGCCGCGCCTGGCGCCCAAGCGCGGCCTCTCGCGCTCGCCGTCGCCGCTCGGAGACGGCCAGCGGCGCGAGGCCGCGCCCGAGCAGCCGGCAGCGGCCAAGCGGCACCACCGCAAGGCGCAGCGCCCCTCCATTCCCCTGAGCGACGCCGAGTCGGCGGCGCCGTTTGGCGGCAGCGTGTACAACGACGTGCCCTCGTTCCGCCACTTTCGCGGGCCGCCGTTCGACGACCTCTCGCCCGAGACGAGCGTCGACATGCACATGGCGCCCGAGCCGCGGCGCGAGCGGCGCGGCGACGCCGTCAAGTTCACGCACCCGTGGCAGGAGAGCAAGGAGACTGCGCAGCGCAACAGCGGCGGCTCGGCCGTCAGCCCGCGACAGGTGCACTCGGGCATTGTGCAGCCCTCGCGCTCGTCACGCCTCGCTCCGCAAGCCCGCGACGACCTCTCCGACGACGACGACGATAGCGACGCCTACACGCTCGACGACCCCGTGCCGCGGCGCACGCAGCAGCCACGCCCGCCGCAGCTCTCGATGCTGACCGACGCTAGCGGCCGCTTCATGGAGCCGGCCGACGACTCGAGTGGGCTGGAGGACGACGACCGCGTCACGGCGGAGCGCAAGCCGTCACTGCCAATGCCCCGCGATGCCGAGCTGCTCACCGACTCGGACAGCGACGGCTCGTCGCCGGCGGCGGCCGCCATCTCGCGCTACCTCAACGAGAAGCCGCGCGGCGGCCAGCGTCGCGCGCCCAGCCGCCAGCACGCAGAGACGGCCGAGGCCTTTGAGGTGGCGGCGCTGCGGCGCCAGGTCGAGCAGCTGCAGATGTGCCTCACGCAGCGCGGCCAGCTCTCGCCCGAGGTGCTGCGTGCGGCCGTCTCGCCCGTGCCGGAGGAGCGTCGCCGCAAGCGCGACTCGCAGCTGCGAGCTCAGGCCGTGCCGTCCTCCTCGGCTTACCGCGAGCCGCCGTCGGCGCGACACGCTGCTCGTTCGCCGCGCCCGGTCCGCGATGCCGTGCAGCCCGCGAAGGACTCGAGCCGCCGGGCCCAGCGCGAGGATGCCATGCGCATCCAGGACCTGGCGCAGAAGATCGAGCAGCTCGAGGCGCTCTTCCGCCACTCTGCCATGTCGCCGGTTGGCGAGCGCTCGCGCACTGCCGCATCGATGGTACACCACTCGTTTAGCGACGAGCGCGACGTCGAAACGCCGCGTGCGAGCGTGTTCACGCCTGCCGGTCGCCTCGAGCAGCGCCACCACTCGGTCGACGGCCGCGCGACGGAGCGCGAGGCTGTCGCTGCTCCCAAGCGCAAGGTCGAGAGCCGCAGCAAGACGGTGCGCCTCGCCTCGTCGAGCATGAGCATCGGCGAGCACTCGGGCGCCGAGAGTGCGTTCCACTACAACCCCACGCCGTACTCGATCAACCAGCTGGCGCCGGGCCGCGCCGGCAGCGCGACGGGCGCCGCCTCGGTCGACGGAGCGCTGCGCCGCAAGAAGGGCACCGGCGTCGCGCGCTTCATCCTCGGCGCCACCTCTGCGCGCCGCGCCGACGGCTCCACCGGCGAGGCGGCGCCGCTGGCCACGACGAAGATGAAGCGCGCCGGCCGCGGTGGTCTCGTCGCGGTGTCGTCGCCCGAGCAGAAGCGCGTGCCTCTGTGAGGCCGCCCATCCTCAACTGTCACCTCTCCTGTGTCACCTTAGCGCGTCATTGCATTAGTCACCCGTGCACCGCTAGTGGCGCGTGTACTTGCGGCGGTCGGTGAGGCGCCCGACCTTGATGTAGAGGAGCTGTGTGCGGCGTGTCAGTCAAAGGAGGGCTCTCCACGGAGAGCAGCTCGACGCGTACCTGTGCACGGTGGTTCTGCACAAAAGAGCGTCAGCATTGACTCTGGGCTCGAGCGAGGCAACGCACAAAGTGCTGCGTGTGCCAGTACACGTTGGGCGCGCCCTTGGCATCGGCGTCGGCATACACATGCTCGATGAGGCGCCGGCCGAGGCCGCCACAGCGCGAGTCTGGGTGCACGAGCAGGTCGTTGAGGTAGAGGGCCGGCTCGAT
Source organism: Tilletiopsis washingtonensis (assembly GCF_003144115.1). Taxonomy (NCBI): domain Eukaryota; kingdom Fungi; phylum Basidiomycota; class Exobasidiomycetes; order Entylomatales; genus Tilletiopsis; species Tilletiopsis washingtonensis. Next base: position 2,593 of record NW_020311998.1, on the reverse strand, counting down.
GCTGCTCGTCGTCGGGTGCGGCATCCAGGTGACGAAGCCGAGCAGCGCGCCGTCGGACTGCTCGGCCACGGCGCAGCTGAACGTGCTGGTGGGATCAAGGAAGCGGCTGAACGCCGCGGCCGTCACCTCCTCGGCAACGGTGCGCTCGCTGTGGACGGGCCGTCAGCGCTGCAGCAGTGCCCACACCGCAGAGCACGGACTAGAACTCATTGTACAGCTGCCAGAGCCCGCGCCACGCCGCCTCGTCGCGCGACTCGATGGCGCGGATTGTGACTTGCGGCGCCGAGTCGGGCATTGTCTATCGGCTTGTGGTGGTAGTGGGAGGGAGCGGGGCGCCGCTGTCTGCCGTGCCCGCTCGAGCAGCGGGCGGAGGCGTGACTCGGCGCGTTTCCGTGCCTGGCGCTCCCGTGCGGCGCTCGTGGCTGGCGCTCCCGTCTCTCTGGCCAACCAAGTGACTCGAGCTTGAGCAGTTTCAGGGCGCTGCACATGCGCTCCAGAGCACAAGTGCGGAGCAGAGCGGCCGCGCTGGACCCCCGAGGGCGAGAGGTGGCACGTGCGCCGGCGCCGGCTCCGGGCCGCGTTTCGTGCCGCGCCGGCGGCGTCCCCGCATTCGCCTCGGGCGGCGCCGCGCTGCTCCTCTCCACATCCACCTCGTCCCCGGCCAAGCACACATCTCGCTCTCGCCAGTCTTGTCACTCAGCCTCGCTGCATCGCATCGCCACGCTGTCACTTGCCATGCGGGCCTCGCGCTACTTTGTCACGCCGTACTCGACGCCGCCGTCGGCGCCCGGCGCAGCGCCAACGTCGCGGCGCTACCGCTACGACCTCTTCGCGCCGGCGTCGGCGCTGCCGGGCGCGCCCCATGTGCTGCTGCTGCACGGCTTTCCCGACGCCGGCTCGCTGCGCGGCGTCGCCTCGGCGCTCGCCTTTGCCGGCTTCACCGCCGTGCTGCCCGACATGCTCGGCTACGGGCGCACCAGCAAGCCGCCGCAGACGCGCATCGCCGAGTACGGCCCGCACGCCATGGTCAACGATCTGCTCGCGCTGATGGAGAGTCTCGTGGGCCAGCAGCGCTTTGTCGTCGTCGGGCACGACTGGGGCTCGTTTCTCGCGTGGCGCTTTGCGCTGCATGCGCCGCAGCGTGTGCTCGGCATCGCCGGGTAAGTGCAGTGAAAGCGGAGAGTGGAGCGGGCAGTGGAGCAGCTGCACAGGTGACGCGATGGCTGACTCACTGCCCGCAGCATCTCGGTGCCGTACGTGCCGCAGCCGTCGCAGACGCAGTTCCTGCCGTTTGAGCGGCTGCTGCAGGTCGTGCCCTCGTTTGGCTACCAGGCCTTCTTTGCCGAGCCGCGCAGCTCGGCGCTCATTGAGCCTCGCGTGCGTACGCCGCCTGTCGTTCGAGCCGCGTGACTGCTGATGTCTTGGCAGATCGACGACTTCCTCAGCATGATCTTCGCCGCGCCGCGCGCCATGCGGACCGAGGCCGCGCGCACCTACGAGTGGAACGCGGCGGGCACGCTCGAGCGCATGCTCCAGCAGCCGCTCGCGCCCGAGACGCTCGCCGACTTTAAGCAGGCGGCGCTGCTGCGCGGCGAGGACTGGGAGCGCGTGCTTGACTGCTTCGACCCGAAGCGCGGCGGCAGCATCGGTGAGTGCGGATCTGCTGCGTTGTGCCCTCGCTGACGCGCGCGCAGATGCGCCGCTGAACTGGTACCGCTGCCGGCGGATCGCGTGGGAAGAGGAGCGCAGTGCGTGTAGGCGCCTCGGCCACTGCATTGCCACTGACACGCTCTCGCAGCTCTCGCGTCGCTCAAGCTGCCGCAGATGCCGTACCTGCTGCTCATGTCGACGCACGACGCCGCGCTGCCCGCGCAGATGGGCGCCGCGATGCCGAAGCACGCGCCGGCCGGCACGCTGCGCACGGCCGTGGCGCAAGGCTGCGGGCACTGGCCGCATCTGGAGCAGCCCAACTGGGTCGTGCAGCAGATCCGCGCGTGGCTCGAGGAGGAGGTGGGCGTGGGCCGTGCGGGCAAGATGTGAGGCGCGGGCAAGATGTGCAGGGCATACGAGGTGCAGGGCTTAATGGGAGGCGCAGAGCAGCAGGCGCAGGGCATGATGTGAGGCGCAATGAATGTCACTTCTCATCCTCGAAGCCAGCAGCGTGAAGTGCGGGGAAGCGTGAGCTGCGGCGGCGAAAAGCTCTCATGGCAGCGGCACTGCGGCGTCGTAGCGGCGCTGCCTTGGCCAACGGCGCGCCAATTGTCATCGAGGACGACGCTCACAACTTGCCAATCATCATTGAGGACAGCTGAGACAACAAGAACGTTGCGGCGCCCGTTGCTGGCCATCAACGCTGTAGTGAACGGCGCTGCGCCCAATGCGCCCATACTTGCCATTGCTGCCGCCGCTGCGCCCAGCCTGCAGCACTGACCACAGCACATGCCACACATCTTCATGCAGATGGCAGCACAACAATCTCATTGGCAACATTCAGCTTTGGGTTAGGGTTAGGGTTAGGGTTAGGGTTAGGGTTAGGGTTAGGGTTAGGGTTAGGGTTAGGGTTAGGGTTAGGGTTAGGGTTAGGGTTAGGGTT